>NC_063445.1:37550276-37586958 GCF_020379485.1 Brassica napus
AGAATGACGAAGAATTTGTCATATGTCCGAAATAGGAAACTGGATCAACTGATTTGAAAGTGGGATAACTTCTTCATCCTAACGCCTATGAGATTTTATATCAACTTCTGGTGATATCCCCACTGCTTTATGTATCCCAATACGTATTTCACATCCTGATTCATCCTGGTTTGATTAGAATGACAAAGAAGTGGTCATATTCCCAAACAGGAAAACTGGAATCACCTGATGTGAAAGTGTGATAACTTCTTCATCCTAACTACTATGAAATTTATTCAACTTCATGGTGATTCTCCACTATTTTATGTATCCAAAGACAGCATTTCAGATCGTGATTCATCCTGGTTTGATTAGAATGACGAAGAAGTTGTCAAATTCCCAATTAGGAAAAATGGGATCACCTGATTTGAAAGTGGGATAACTTCTTCATCCTAACTCCTATGAGATTTATTCAACTTCCTGGATATTCTCCACTACTTTATGTATCAAAATACGTCTTCTCACATCTCGATTCATCTTGGTTTTATTAGAATGACAAAGAAGTTGTCATATTCCTAAACAAAAAAGTGGGATCACCTGATTTGAAAGTGAGATAACTTCTTCATCATAACTCCTATGAGATTTATTCAACTTCCTGGATTTTCTCCACTACTTTATGTATCAAAATACAGCTTCTCACATCTCGATTTATCCTGGTTTGATTTGAATGACGAAGAAGTTGTCATATTACCAAACAAGAAAACTGTTATCACCTGATTTAAAGTGGGATAACTTCCTCATCCTCACTCCTACGAGGTTTATTCAACCTCCTGGTGATTCTCCACTACTTTATATATCCAAATACAGCTTCTCACATCGTTATTCGTCCTGGTTTGATTAGAATGACATAGAAGTTGTCATATTCCCAAACAGAAAAACTGGGATCACCTGATTTGAAAGTGGAATAACTTCTTCATCCTAACTCCTGTGAGATTTATTCAACTTCCTGAGTATTTTCCACTACTTTATGTATCAAAATACAGCTTCTCACATCTTGATTCATCCTGGTTTGACTAGATTGACGAAGAAGTTGTCATATTCCCAAACAAGAAAACTGGGATCACCTGATTTGAAAGTGGGATAACTCTCTTCATCCTAACTCCTACAAATTTATTCAACTTCCTGGTGATTCTCCACTACTTTATATATCCAAATACCGCTTCTCACATCGTGATTCATCCTGGTTCGATTAGAATGACAAAGAAGTTGTCATATTCCCAAAAAGAAAAACTAGGATCACCAGATTTGAAGTGGATAACTTCTTTATCTAACTCCTAGATTTATTCAGATTTATTCACTCCTGGATTTTCCACTACTTTATGTATCAAATACAGCTTCTCACATCTCGATTCATCCTGGTTTGATTAGAATGACAAAAAGTTATAATTCCCAAACGGAAAACTGGGATCACCTGATTTGAAAGTGGGATAACTTCTTCATCCTAACTCCTATGAGATTTATTCAATTTCCTGTGATTCTCCACTACTCTATGATCCAAATCAGCTTCTCTCTCATCGCGATTCATCTTGGTTTGATTAGAATGACAAGAAGTTGTCATATTCCCAAACAGGAAAACTGGGATCACCTGATTTGAAAGTGGGATAACTTCTTCATCCTAACTCCTATGAGATTTATTCAACTTCCTGGTGTTCTCCACTGCTTTATGTATCCAAACACAGCTTTCCATCACGATTCATCTGGTTTGATTAGAATGACAAAGAAGTTGTCATATTCCCAAACAGAAAAACTAGGATCACCTGATTTGAAAGTGGGATAACTTCTTCATCCTAACTCCTATGAGATTTATTCAACTTCCTGGTGATTCTACACTACTTTATGTATCCAAATACAACTTTTTACATCGCGATTCACCATGGTTTGATTAGAATGACAAAGAAGTTATCATATTCCCAAACAGGAAAAATGGGATCACCTGATTTGAAAGTGGGATAACTTCTCATCCTAACTCCTATGAGATTATTCAACTTCCTGGTGATTCTCCACTACTTTATATATCCAAATACAGCTTCTCACATCGCGATTCATCCTGGTTTGATTAGAATGACAAAGAGTTGTCATATTCCCAAACAGGAAAACTGGGATCACCTGATTTGAAAGTGGGATAACTTCTTCATCCTAACTCCCATGAGATTTATTCAACTTCCTGGTGATTCTCCACTGCTTTATGTATCCAAATACAGCATTTGACGTCACGATTCATCTTGGTTTGATTAGAATGACAAAGAAGTAGTCATATTCCCAAACAGAAAAACTAGGATCACCTGATTTGAAAGTGGGATAACTTCTTCATCCTAACTCCTATGAGATTTATTCAACTTCCTGGTGATTCTACACTACTTTATGTATCCAAATACAACTTCTCACATCACGATTCACCCTGGTTTGATTAGAATGACGAAGAAGTTATCATTTCCCAAACAGGAAAACTGGGATCACCTGATTTGAAAATGGGATAACTTCTTCATCCTAAATCCCATTATAAGACTTATTCAACTTCCTGGTGATTCTCCGCAACTTTATGTATCCAAATACAGCTTCTCACTTCGCGATTCATCCTGGTTTCATTAGAATGACAAAGAAGTTGTCATATTCCCAAACAGTAAAACTGGGATCACCTAATTTGAAAGTGGGATAACTTCTTCATCCTAAGTCCTATGAGATTTATTCAACTTCCTTGTAATTTTCCACTACTTTATGTATCCAAATACAGCTTCTCAGATCGCGATTCAACCTGGTTTGATTAGAATGACAAAGAAGTTGTCATATTCCCAAACAGAAAACTGGGATCACCTGATTTGAAAGTGGTATAACTTCTCCATCCTAACTCCTATGAGAGTTATTCAATTTCCTGGTGATTCTCCACTACTCTATGGATCCAAATACAGCTTCTCACATCACGATTCATCTTGGTTTGATTAGAATGACAAAGAAATTGTCATATTCCGAAATATGAAAACTAGGATAACCTGATTTGAAAGTGGGATAACTTCTTCATCCTATCCTAACTCTATGAGATTTATTCAACTTCCTGGTGATTCTCCACTATTCTATGTATCCAAAGACAGCTTCTCACATCGCGATTCATCCTGGTTTGATTAGAATGACGAAGAAGTTGTCATATTCCCAAACAAGAAAACTGGGATCACCTGATTTAAAGTGGGATAACTTCTTCATCCTAACTCCTACGAGATTTATTCAACTTCCTGGTGATTCTCCACTACTTTATAGATCCAAATACAGCTTCTCACATCGTGATTCATCCTGGTTTGTTTAGAATGACAAAGAAGTTGTCATATTCCCAAACAGAAAAACTGGGATCACCTGATTTGAAAGTGGAATAACTTCTTCATCCTAACTCCTCCTGAGATTTATTCAACTTCCTGAGTATTTTCCACTACTTTATGTATCAAAATACAGCTTCTCACATCTCGATTCATCCTGGTTTGATTAGAATGACGAAGAAGTTGTCATATTCCCAAACAGAAAACTGGGATCACCTGATTTGAAAGTGGGATAACTTCTTCATCCTAACTCCTATGAGATTTATTCAACTTCCTGGTGATTCTCCACTACTTTATGATCCAAATACAGCTTCTCTCACATCGCGATTCATCCTGGTTTGATTAGAATGACAAAGAAGTTTGTCATATTCCCAAACAGAAAACTGGGATCACCTGATTTGAAAGTGGAATAACTCTTCTTCATCCTAACTCCTATGAGATTTATTCACTTCCTGGATTTTTCTCCACTACTTTATGTATCCAAAACAGCTTCTCACATCTCGATTCATCCTGGTTTGATTAGAATGACAAAAAAGTTTCATATTCCAAACAGGAAAACTGGGATCACCTGATTTGAAAGTGGGAAACTTCTTCATCCTAACTCCTATGAGATTTATTCAACTTCCTGGTGATTCTCCACAACTTTATATATATCCAATACAGCTTCTCACATCGTGATTCATCCTGGTTTGATTAGAATGACAAAGAAGTTGTCATATTCCCAAACAGAAAAACTGGATCACCTGATTTGAAAGTGGAATAACTTCTTCTTCTTCATCCTAACCCTATGAGATTTATTCAACTTCCTGGTATTTTCACTACTTTATGTATCCAAATACAGCTTCTCACATCGTGATTCATCCTGGTTTGATTAGAATGACGAAGAAGTTGTCATATTCCCAAACAAGAAAACTGGGATCACCTGATTTGAAAGTGGGATAACTTCTTCATCCTAACTCCTATGAGATTTATTCAACTTCCTGGTGATTCTCCACTACTTTATGTATATCCAAATACAGCTTCTCACATCGTGATTCATCCTGGTTTGATTAGAATGACAAAGAAGTTGTCATATTCCCAAACAGAAAACTGGGATCACCTGATTTGAAAGTGGAATAACTTCTTCATCCTAACTCCTATGAGATTTATTCAACTTCCTGGTATTTCTCCACTACTTTATGTATCAAATACAGCTTCTCACATCGCGATTCATCCTGGTTTGATTAGAATGACAAAAAGTTGTCATATTCCCAACAGGAAAACTGGGATCACCTGATTTGAAAGTGGGATAACTTCTTCATCCTAACTCCTATGAGATTTTATTCAACTTCCTGTGATTCTCCACTACTTTATGGATCCATACAGCTTCTTCATCGCGATTCATCTTGGTTTGATTAGAATGACAAAGAAGTTGTCATATTCCGAAATATGAAAACTGGGATCACCTGATTTGAAAGTGGGATAACTTCTTCATCCTAACTCCTATGAGATTTATTCAACTTCCTGGTGATTCTCCACTGCTTTATGTATCCAAACACAACATTCACATCACGATTCATCCTGGTTTGATTAGAATGACAAAGAAGTAGTCATATTCCCAAACAGAAAAACTGGGATCACCTGATTTGAAAGTGAGATAACTTCTTCATCCTAACTCCTATGAGATTTATTCAACTTCCTGGTGATTCTACACTACTTTATGTATCCAAATACAACTTTTTACATCGCGATTCAACATGGTTTGATTAGAATGACAAAGAAGTTATCATATTCCCAAACAGGAAAAATGGGATCACCTGATTTGAAAATGGGATAACTTCTTCATCCTAAATCCTATGAAACTTATTCAACTTCCTGGTGATTCTCCACAACTTTATGTATCCAAATACAGCTTCTCAGATCACGATTCATCCTGGTTTTGATTAGAATGACAAAGAAGTTGTCATATTCCCAAACAGGAAAACTGGGATCACCTTATTTGAAAGTGGGATAACTTCTTCATCCTAACTCCCATGAGATTTATTCAACTTCCTGGTGATTCTCCACTACTTTATGTATCCAAATACAGCTTTCACATCGCGATTCATCTTGGTTTGATTAGAATGACAAGAAGTTGTCATATTCCCAAACAGAAAACTGGGATCACCTGATTTGAAAGTGGGATAACTTCTTCATCCTAACTCCTATGAGATTTATTCAACTCCTGGTGATTCTCCACTACTTTATGTATCCAATACAACTTCTCACATCGCGATTCATCCTGGTTTGATTAGAATGACGAAGAAGTTATCATATTTCCCAAACAGAAAACTGGGATCACCTGATTTGAAAGTGGGATAACTTCTTCATCCTAACCCATGAGATTTATTCAACTTCCTGGTGATTCTCCACTACTTTATGTATCCAATACAGCTTCTCACATCGCGATTCATCCTGGTTTGATTAGAATGACAAAGAAGTTGTCATATTCCCAACAGGAAAACTGGGATCACCTAATTTGAAAGTGGGATAACTTCTTCTTCATCCTAACTCCTATGAGATTTATTCAACTTCCTGGTGATTCTCCACTACTTTATGTATCCAAATACAGCTTCTCACATCGCGATTCATCCTGGTTTGATTAGAATGACAAAGAAGTTGTCATATTCCCAAACAGAAAACTGGGATCACCTGATTTGAAAGTGGATAACTTCTTCATCCTAACTCCTATGAGATTTATTCAACTTCCTGGTGATTCTCCACTACTTTATGTATCCAAATACAACTTCTCACATCACATTCATTCATCTGGTTTGATTAGAATGACAAAGAAGTTGTCATATTCCCAACAGGAAACTGGGATCACCTGATTTGAAAGTGGGATAACTTCTTCATCCTAACTCCTATGAGATTTATTCAACTTCCTGGTGATTCTCCACTACTTTATGTATCCAAATACAGCTTCTCACATCGCGATTCATCCTGGTTTGATTAGAATGACGAAGAAGTTGTCATATTCCCAAACAAGAAAACTGGGATCACCTGATTTGAAAGTGGGATAACTTCTTCATCCTAACTCCTATAGATTTATTTCAACTTCCTGGTGATTCTCCACTACTTTATGTATCCAAATACAGCTTCTCACATCGTGATTCATCCTGGTTTGATTAGAATGACAAAGAAGTTGTCATATTCCCAAACAGAAAAACTGGGATCACCTGATTTGAAAGTGGGATAACTTCTTCATCCTAACTCCTATGAGATTTATTCAACTTCCTGGTGATTCTCACTACTTTATGTATCAAAATACAGCTTCTCACATCTCGATTCATCCTGGTTTGATTAGAATGACGAAGAAGTTGTCATATTCCCAAACAGAAAACTGGGATCACCTGATTTGAAAGTGGGATAACTTCTTCATCCTAACTCCTATGAGATTTATTCAACTTCCTGGTGATTCTCCACTACTTTATGTATCCAAATACAGCTTCTCACATCGTGATTCATCCTGGTTTGATTAGAATGACAAAGAAGTTGTCATATTCCCAAACAGAAAAACTGGGATCACCTGATTTGAAAGTGGAATAACTTCTTCATCCTAACTCCTGTGAGATTTATTCAACTTCCTGGATTTTCTCCACTACTTTATGTATCAAAATACAGCTTCTCACATCTCGATTCATCCTGGTTTGATTAGAATGACAAAAAAGTTGTCATATTCCCAAACAGGAAAACGGGATCACCTGATTTGAAAGTGGGATAACTTCTTCATCCTAACTCCTACGAGATTTATTCAACTTCCTGGTGATTCTCCACTACTTTATATATCCAAATACAGCTTCTCACATCGTGATTCATCCTGGTTTGATTAGAATGACAAAGAAGTTGTCATATTCCCAAACAGAAAACTAGGATCACCTGATTTGAAAGTGGGATAACTTCTTCATCCTAACTCCTATGAGATTTATTCAACTTCCTGGATTTTCTCCACTACTTATGTATCCAAATACAGCTTCTCACATCTCGATTCATCCTGGTTTGATTAAATGACAAAAAGTTGTCATATTCCCAAACAGGAAAACTGGGATCACCTGATTTGAAAGTGGGATAACTTCTTCATCCTAACTCCTATGAGATTTATTCAATTTCCTGGTGATTCTCCACTACTTTATGTATCCAAATACAGCTTCTCACATCGCGATTCATCCTGGTTTGATTAGAATGACAAAGAAGTTGTCATATTCCGAAATATGAAAACTGGGATCACCTGATTTGAAAGTGGAATAACTTCTTCATCCTAACTCCTGTGAGATTTATTCAACTTCCTGGATTTTCTCCACTACTTTATGTATCAAAATACAGCTTCTCACATCTTGATTCATCCTGGTTTGATTAGAATGACAAAAAACGTGTCATATTCCCATACAGGAAAACTGGGATCACCTGATTTGAAAGTGGGATAACTTTTGTATCCTAACTCCTATGAGATTTATTCAATTTCCTGGTGATTCTCCACTACTCTAGGGATCCAAATACAACTTCTCACATCACGATTCATCTTGGTTTGATTAGAATGACAAAGAAGTTGTCATATTCCCAAATATGAAAACTAGGATCACCTGATTTGAATGTGGGATAACTTCTTCATCCTAACTCCTATGAGATTTATTCAACTTCCTGGTGATTCTCCACTGCTTTATGTATCCAAAGACAGCATTTGACATCATGATTCATCCTGGTTTGATTAGAATGACAAGAAGTTCATATTCCCAACAGAAAACTGGGATCACCTGATTTGAAAGTGGGATAACTTCTTCATCCTAACTCCTATGAGATTTATTCAACTTCCTTTCGTGGTGATTCTACACTACTTTTATGTATCCAAATACAACTTCTCACATCACGATTCACCCTGGTTTGATTAGAATGACGAAGAAGTTGTCATATTCCCAAACAAGAAAACTGGGATCACCTGATTTGAAAGTGGGATAACTTCTTCATCCTAACTCCTATGAGATTTATTCAACTTCCTGGTGATTCTCCACTACTTTATATATCCAAATACAGCTTCTCACATCGTGATTCATCCTGGTTTGATTAGAATGACAAAGATTTTGTCATATTCCCAAACAGAAAAACTGGATCACCTGATTTGAAAGTGGGATAACTTCTTCATCCTAACTCCTATGAGATTTATTCAACTTCTTCTTCTTCTCCACTACTTTATGTATCAAATACAGCTTCTCACATCTCGATTCATCCTGGTTTGATTAGAATGACAAAGAAGTTATCATATTCCCAAACAGGAAAAATGGGATCACCTGATTTGAAAGTAGGATAACTTCTTCATCCTAAATCCTATGAGACTTATTCAACTTTTTGGTGATTCTCAACTACTCTATGGATCCAAATACAGATTCTCACATCGCGATTCATCCTGGTTTGATTAGAATGACAAAGAAGTTGTCATATTCCCAAACAGGAAAACTGGGATCACCTGATTTGAAAGTGGGATAACTTCTTCATCCTAACTCCTATGAGATTTATTCAACTTCCTGGATATTCTCCACTACTTTATGTATCAAATAAAGCTTCTCACATCTCGATTCATCCTGGTTTGATTAGAATGACGAAGAAGTTGTCATATTCCCAATTAGGAAAAATGGGATCACCTGATTTGAAAGTGGGATAACTTCTTCATCCTAACTCCTCCTATGAGATTTATTCAATTCCTGGTGATTCTCCACTACTTTATGGATCCAAATACAGCTTCTCACATCGCGATTCATCCTGGTTTGATTAGAATGACAAAGAAGTTGTCATATTCCGAAATATGAAAACTGGGATCACCTGATTTGAAAGTGGGATAACTTCTTCATCCTAACTCCTATGAGATTTATAATTCTTCTTGGTGATTCTCCACTACTCTATGGATCCAAATACAGCTTCTCACATCGCGATTCTTCTTGGTTTGTTTAGAATGACAAAGAAGTTGTCATATTCCGAAATATGAAAACTGAGATCACCTGATTTGAAAGTGGGATAACTTCTTCATCCTAACTCCTATGAGATTTATTCAATTTCCTGGTGATTCTCCACTACTCTATGGATCCAAATACAGCTTCTCACATTTATCCTGGTTTGATTAGAATGACGAAGAAGTTGTCATATTCCGAAACAAGAAAACTGGGATCACCTGATTTGAAAGTGGGATAACTTCTTCATCATAACTCCTACGAGTTTTATTCAACTTCCTGGTGATTCTGCACTACTTTATATATCCAAATACAGCATTTCACATCGTGATTCATCCTGGTTGGATTAGAATGACAAAGAAGTTGTCATATTCCCAAACAGAAAAACTGGGATCACCTGATTTAAAAGTGGAATAACTTCTTCATCCTAACTCCTATGAGATTTATTCAACTTCCTGGATATTCTCCACTACTTTCTGTATCAAAATACAGCTTCTCACATCTCGATTCATCCTGGTTTGATTAGAATGACAAAAAAGTTGTGATATTCCCAAACAGGAAAACTGGGATCACCTGATTTGAAAGTGGGATAACTTCTTCATCCTAACTCCTATGATTTTTATTCAATTTCCTGGTGATTCTCCACTACTCTATGGATCCAAATACAGCTTCCCACATCGCGGTTCATCTTGGTGTGATTAGAAGGACAAAGAAGTTGTCATATTCCGAAATATGAAAACTAGGATCACCTGATTTGAAAGTGGGATAACTTCTTCATCCTAACTCCTGTGAGATTTATTCAACTTCCTGGTGATTCTCCACTGCTCTATGTATCCAAAGACAGCATTTGACATCATGATTCATCCTGGTTTGATTAGAATAACAAAGAAGTAGTCATATTCCCAAACAGAAAAACTAGGATCAACTGATTTGAAAGTGAGATAACTTTTTCATCCTAACTCCTATGTGATTTATTCAACTTCCTGGTGATTCTACACTACTTTATGTATCTAAATACAACTTCTCACATTGCGGTTCACCCTGGTTTGATTAGAATGACAAAGAAGTTATCATATTCCCAAACAGGAAAAATGGGATCACCTGATTTGAAAATGGGATAACTTCTTCATCCTAAATCCTATGAGACTTATTCAACTTCCTGGTGATTCTCCACAATTTTGTGTATCCAAATACAGCTTCTCATATCGCGATTCATCCCGGTTTGATTAGAATGACAAAGAAGTTGTCACATTTCCAAACAGGAAAACTGGGATCACCTGATTTGAAAATGGGATAACTTCTTCATCCTAACTCCTATGAGATTTATTCAACTTACTGGTTATTCTCCACTACTTTTTGGATCCAAATACAGCTTCTAACATCCTGATTCATCCTGGTTTGATTAGAATAACAAAGAAGTAGTCGTATTCCCAAACAGAAAAACTGGGATCACCTGATTTGAAAGTGAGATAACTTCTTCATCCTAACTCCTATGAGATTTATTCAACTTCCTGGTAATTCTCCATTTTTTTATGTATCCAAATACAGCTTCTCAGATCGTGATTCATCCTGGTTTGATTAGAATGACAAAGAAGTTGTCATATTCCCAAACAAGAAAACTGGGATCACCTGATTTGAAAGTGGGATAACTTCTCCATCCTAACTCCTATGAGATTTATTCAATTTCCTGGTGATTTTCCACTACTCTATGGATCCAAATACAGCTTCTCACATCACGATTCATCTTGGTTTGATTAGAATGACAAAGAAGTTGTCATATTCCGAAATACGAAAACTAGGATAACCTGATTTGAAAGTGGGATAACATCTTCATCCTTACTTCTATGAGATTTATTCAACTTCCTAGAGATTATCCACTGCTTTATGTATCCAAATACAGCATTTCACATCACGATTCATCCTTGTTTGATTAGAATGACAAAGAAGTAGTCATATTCCCAAATAGGAAAACTGAGATCACCTGATTTGAAAGTGGGATAACTTCTTCATCCTAACTCCTGTGAAATTTATTCAACTTCATGGTGATTCTACACTACTTTATGTATCCAAATACAACTTCTCAAATCGCGATTCACCCTGGTTTGATTATAATGACTAAGAAGTTAACATATTCCCAAACAGGAAAAATGGGATCACCTGATTTTAAAATTGGATAAATTCTTCATCCTAAATCCTATGAGACTTATTCAACTTCCTGGTGATTCTCCAAAACTTTATGTATCCAAATACAGCTTCTCAGATCGCGATTCATCCTGGTTTTATTGGAATGACAAAGAAGTTGTCATATTCCCAAACAGGAAAACTGGGATCACCTGATTTGAAAGTGGAATAACTTCTTCATCCTAACTCCTGTGCGATTTATTCAACTTCCTGGATATTCTCCACTACTTTATGTATCAAAATACAGCTTCTCACATCTCGATTCATCCTGGTTTGATTAGAATGACAAAAAAGTTGTCATATTCCCAAACAGGAAAACTGGGATCACCTGATTTGCAAGTGAGATAACTTCTTCATCCTAACTCCTACGAGATTTATTCAACTTCCTGGTGATTCTCCACTACTCTATGGACCCAAATACAGCTTCTCACATCGCGATTCATCTTAGTTTGATTAGAATGACAAAGAAGTTGTCATATTCCCAAACAGAAAAACTAGGATCACCTGATTTGCAAGTGGGATAACTTCTTCATCCTGGTTTTGATTAGAATGACAAAAAAGTTGTCATATTCCCAAACAGGAAAACTGGGATCACCTGATTTGCAAGTGGGATAACTTCTTCATCCTAACTCCTACGAGATTTATTCAACTTCCTGGTGATTCTCCACTACTCTATGGACCCAAATACAGCTTCTCACATCGCGATTCATCTTAGTTTGATTAGAATGACAAAGAAGTTGTCATATTCCCAAACAGAAAAACTAGGATCACCTGATTTGAAAGTGGGATAACTTCTTCATCCTAACTCCTATGAGATTTATTCAATTTCCTGGTGATTCTCCACTACTCTATGGATCCAAATACAGCTTCTCACATCGCGATTTATCCTGGTTTGATTAGAATGACGAAGAAGTTGTCATATTCCGAAACAAGAAAACTGGGATCACCTGATTTGAAAGTGGGATAACTTCTTCATCCTCACTCCGACGAGTTTTATTCAACTTCCTGGTGATTCTGCACTACTTTATATATCCAAATACAGCATTTCACATCTTGATTCATCCTGGTTTGATTAAAATGACGAAGAAGTTGTAATATTCCCAAACAGAAAAACTGGGATCAACTGATTTGAAAGTGGGATAACTTCTTCATCCTAACTCCTGTGAGATTTATTCAACTTTCTGGATTTTCTCCACTACTTTATGTATCAATATACAGTTTCTCACATCTCGATTCATCCTGGTTTGATTAGAATGACGTAGAAGTTGTCATATTCCCAAACAAGAAAACTGGGATCACCTGATTTGAAAGTGGGATAACTTCTTCATCCTAATTCCAACGAGATTTATTCAACTTCCTGGTGATTCTCCACTACTTTATATATCCAAATACAACTTCTCACATCGTGATTCATCCTAGTTTGATTTGAGTGACAAAGAAGTTGTCATATTCCCAAACAAAAAACTAGGATCACCAGATTTGAAAGTGGAATAACTTCTTCATCCTAACTCCTATGAGATTTATTCAACTTCCTGGATATTCTCCACTACTTTATGTATCAAAATACAGCTTCTCACATCTCGATTCATCCTGGTTTGATTAGAATGACAAAAAAGTTGTGATATTCCCAAACAGGAAAACTGGGATCACCTGATTTGAAAGTGGGATAACTTCTTCATCCTAACTCCTATGATTTTTATTCATTTTCCTGGTGATTCTCCACTACTCTATGGATCCAAATACAGCTTCTCATATCGCGGTTCATCTTGGTTTGATTAGAAGGACAAAGAAGTTGTCATATTCCGAAATATGAAAACTAGGATCACCTGATTTGAAAGTGGGATAACTTCTTCATCCTAACTCCTATGAGATTTATTCAACTTCCTGGTGATTCTCAACTGCTCTATGTATCCAAAGACAGCATTTGACATCATGATTCATCCTGGTTTGATTAGAATAACAAAGAAGTAGTTGCATCGCGATTTTTGAAGCAGCATATGCCTTTAGGATCTTTGCTCTCTTGCCCACTTGTTCCCCAAACCTTCTTCATGCCTTGTATCACAAGTCTTCATCAGCTGAGTGTACGGATTAGGGTTGCTTCTCTCACATTGCGCCCTATCTTTGCACAACTCCAAAACCTCCCAAGACTTGATAGAAACTCTTTTGGATCAGCCATGTCCTTCCCGGGCCGTACCATCCGTACATGGCCGTACATGGCTGTCCCTATCTTTGCACCATCTACCTTTCTCTCCTTAACTCATCCAAAGACTACTCCACTTCTATCTGAACTGTTCTTAGCCATTGTCCCAACCTTATATCAGCTTCTCATCACTTCTGAAGCTTCATAGAACTCTTCTTAAGATCTTCAAGAGCTTGCCCTATTTATGCACAAGCTCCAATCTTCTCTTCAGTTCAACAGTTGGCGAGTTACATGTATCACATTCCTTGTGTACCTAACACCACCACAACTCAATGCAAGATCAGAGCATCCCATTGGGATCAAACCAAGATTATCCATCCTGTTTGATCACCAATGCTACAACAATATATAAACCTTGAAACAAGCCAATCAATCAAGGCAAGAACAAGCAGTTTTAAATCTCTAAAATGACAATGCATGCTTTAAACAATGCATTGACAATTTAGGCCCATTTTTAAATGCATCAATACATGAATGCACAATCTTAAATCATTAACTATATGAATGCATCAGGTTCAATCCGAGAGCAATATTAAAGCTATGCACAACAGTTCCAATCAATACCAATGATGCAAGCAACTTAGACAGTTTCTAATTGATGCAAGACAATCAATGATGGATTAAACATAGGCAATAGCATCAGACAACAATAGGATTGAACTTATACAGTATGAGACATGCTTATGTATGTAAAACAGCTTATCAATCATGATGCAAGCAGCAGAGACATTCTACTCAATTCTACAACACATTCATGATGATTTCAAGCTATGGCAATACACAAGACAATGCAATGAACATAATATGAGATTTTGGGACTCTAGACATTACTTAATATCAATAAGAAAATTCAGCAACAAAATATTTCTAGTGCAATTAGCCTAGACATTCTACTAGAAGCTATAAACTCTATATTAAAATAGATGAGACTAGGTTTACTCCCTTGTTTAAGATGGTGAGGAGTGGTCTCTTCATTTCACCACTTGAGTCCTCACTTGCTAAGCTTAACAGCTTCTCCTTTCATCACACAAGCTCACTAACATTCCCTCTCAAGCTTGAGACCGAGTATAGGGAAGGTCCAAGCTTGAAGGTGAGCGCTTACTAAGCTTCGTGAACAACCTTGTGGGAACACCTCCATCTTCTTCAGACTTGATGCTTACTTCCCCACTTACCCACCATTGCACTGAGGAGATACCTCAGCTTACTCTCCAAGTACTTCTTATTAGAAGCTCATTGAGTCGCTTTCTTCTTCCCTAAGCAATCTAAGCCCTCCATTCAGTCCAACCACGACCAGCTAGCACCAGACCATCAAAGACCAGCTTCCTCTCATCCTAACCATCCATTTATCTTTAATTTACAGCCTTAGGATCTAGGTTTATGATCTGAGTTGTGTAAAGGCATAAATAAGCCTCTTAGGATCATTTTGTAACCCTTAAGCTGAGAGAGTCTCTCTTCTTCATAAACTTGTTCTTGGTTCTTATTCTCTGGTTACTAAGTCTCTTAATATTGTTACTAAGTCTCTCTCTAATCTCCCATACACGTTCCTAGTCTCTAAGTCTCTCCCATACTCTCTTTGATTCTCTTAAACTCATTTCTATTCTTCATACTTCATCATACAACAATCTCTCATCTGTTCTTACATCACTCAAGTACTGGTACTCTGAAAACTCATATGTGGATTTGGAGACATAAAGTGGTGGAGAATCACCAGGAAGTTGAATAAATCTCATAGGAGTTGGCATGAAGAAGTTATCCCACTTTCAAATCAGGTGATTCCAGTTTCCCAGTTTGGGAATAGCACAGCTTCTTCGTCGTTCCAATCAAACCAGGATGAATCTCTTTGTAAGAAGCTTGATTTGGATACATAAAGTGGTGGAGAATCACCAGGAAGTTGAATAAATCTCATAGGAGTTGGCATGAAAAAGTTATCACAATTTCAAATCAGGTGATTCCAGTTTCCCAGTTTGGGAATAGCACAACTTCTTCGTCGTTCCAATCAAACCAGGATGAATCACTTTGTAAGAAGCTTGATTTGGATACATAAAGTGGTGGAGAATCACCAGGAAGTTGAATAAATCTCATAGGAGTTGGCATGAAGAAGTTATCCCACTTTCAAATCAGGTGATTCCAGTTTCCCAGTTTGGGAATAGCACAGCTTCTTCTTCGTTCCAATCAAACCAGGATGAATCTCTTTGTAAGAAGCTTGATTTGGATACATAAAGTGGTGGAGAAATCACCAGGAAGTTGAATAAATCTCATAGGAGTTGGCATGAAGAAGTTATCCCACTTTCAAATCAGGTGATTCCAGTTTCCCAGTTTGGGAATAGAACAGCTTCTTCGTCGTTCCAATCAAACCAGGATGAATCACTTTGTAAGAAGCTTGATTTGGATACATAAAGTGGTGGAGAATCACCAGGAAGTTGAATAAATCTCATAGGAGTTGGCATGAAGAAGTTATCCCACTTTCAAATCAGGTGATTCCAGTTTCCCAGTTTGGGAATAGCACAGCTTCTTCGTCGTTCCAATCAAACCAGGATGAATCTCTTTGTAAGAAGCTTGATTTGGATACATAAAGTGGTGGAGAATCACCAGGAAGTTGAATAAATCTCATAGGAGTTGGCATGAAGAAGTTATCCCACTTTCAAATCAGGTGATTCCAGTTTCCCAGTTTGGGAATAGCACAGCTTCGTCGTCGTTCCAAACAAACCAGGATGAATCACTTTGTAAGAAGCTTGATTTGGATACATAGAATCACCAGGAAGTTGAATAAATCTCATAGGAGTTGGATGAAGAAGTTATCCCACTTTCAAATCAGGTGATTCCAGTTTCCCAGTTTGGGAATAGCACAGCTTCTTCGTCGTTCCAATCAAACCAGGATGAATCTCTTTGTAAGAAGCTTGATTTGGATACATAAAGTGGTGGAGAATCACCAGGAAGTTGAATAAATCTCATAGGAGTTGGCATGAAGAAGTTATCCCACTTTCAAATCAGGTGATTCCAGTTTCCCAGTTGGGTAATAGCACAACTTCTTCATCGTTCCAATCAAACCAGGATGAGTCTCTTTGTAATAAGCTTGATTTGGATACATAAAGTGGTGGAGAATCACCAGGAAGTTGAATAAATCTCACTTTCAAATCAGTCGATTCCAGTTTCCCAGTTTGGGAATAGCACAGCTTCTTCGTCGTTCCAATCAAACCAGGATGAATCACTTTGTAAGAAGCTTGATTTGGATACATAAAGTGGTGGAGAATCACCAGGAAGTTGAATAAATCTCATAGGAGTTGGCATGAAGAAGTTATCCCACTTTCAAATCAGGTGATTCCAGTTTCCCAGTTTGGGAATAGCACAGCTTCTTCGTCGTTCCAATCAAACCAGGATGAATCTCTTTGTAAGAAGCTTGATTTGGATACATAAAGTGGTGGAAATCACCAGGAAGTTGAATAAATCTCATAGGAGTTGGCATGAAGAAGTTATCCCACTTTCAAATCAGGTGATTCCAGTTTCCCAGTTTGGGAATAGCACAGCTTCTTCGTCGTTCCAATCAAACCAGGATGAATCTCTTTGTAAGAAGCTTGATTTGGATACATAAAGTGGTGGAGAATCACCAGGAAGTTGAATAAATCTCATAGGAGTTGGCATGAAGAAGTTATCCCACTTTCAAATCAGGTGATTCCAGTTTTCCAGTTTGGGAATAGCACAGCTTCTTCGTCGTTCCAATCAAACCAGGATGAATCTCTTTGTAGAAGCTTGATTTGGATACATAAAGTGGTGGAGAATCACCAGGAAGTTGAATAAATCTCATAGGAGTTGGCATGAAGAAGTTATCCCACTTTCAAATCAGGTGATTCCAGTTTCCCAGTTTGGGAATAGCACAGCTTCTTCGTCGTTCCAATCAAACCAGGATGAATCACTTTGTAAGAAGCTTGATTTGGATACATAAAGTGGTGGAGAATCACCAGGAAGTTGAATAAATCTCATAGGAGTTGGCATGAAGAAGTTATCCCACTTTCAAATCAGGTGATTCCAGTTTCCCAGTTTGGGAATAGCACAGCTTCTTCGTCGTTCCAATCAAACCAGGATGAATCTCTTTGTAAGAAGCTTGATTTGGATACATAAAGTGGTGGAGAATCACCAGGAAGTTGAATAAATCTCATAGGAGTTGGCATGAAGAAGTTATCCCACTTTCAAATCAGTGATTCCAGTTTCCCAGTTTGGGAATAGCACAGCTTCTTCGTCGTTCCAATCAAACCAGGATGAATCACTTTGTAAGAAGCTTGATTTGGATACATAAAGTGGTGGAGAATCACCAGGAAGTTGAATAAATCTCATAGGAGTTGGCATGAAGAAGTTATCCCACTTTCAAATCAGGTGATTCCAGTTTCCCAGTTTGGGAATAGCACAGCTTCTTCGTCGTTCCAATCAAACCAGGATGAATCTCTTTGTAAGAAGCTTGATTTGGATACATAAAGTGGTGGAGAATCACCAGGAAGTTGAATAAATCTCATAGGAGTTGGCATGAAGAAGTTATCCCACTTTCAAATCAGGTGATTCCAGTTTCCCAGTTTGGGAATAGCACAGCTTCTTCGTCGTTCCAATCAAACCAGGATGAATCTCTTTGTAAGAAGCTTGATTTGGATACATAAAGTGGTGGAGAATCACCAGGAAGTTGAATAAATCTCATAGGAGTTGGCATGAAGAAGTTATCCCACTTTCAAATCAGGTGATTCCAGTTTCCCAGTTTGGGAATAGCACAGCTTCTTCGTCGTTCCAATCAAACCAGGATGAATCACTTTGTAAGAAGCTTGATTTGGATACATAGAATCACCAGGAAGTTGAATAAATCTCATAGGAGTTGGCATGAAGAAGTTATCCCACTTTCAAATCAGGTGATTCCAGTTTCCCAGTTTGGGAATAGCACAGCTTCTTCGTCGTTCCAATCAAACCAGGATGAATCTCTTTGTAAGAAGCTTGATTTGGATACATAAAGTGGTGGAGAATCACCAGGAAGTTGAATAAATCTCATAGGAGTTGGCATGAAGAAGTTATCCCACTTTCAAATCAGGTGATTCCAGTTTCCCAGTTTGGGAATAGCACAGCTTCTTCGTCGTTCCAATCAAACCAGGATGAATCACTTTGTAAGAAGCTTGATTTGGATACATAAAGTGGTGGAGAATCACCAGGAAGTTGAATAAATCTCATAGGAGTTGGCATGAAGAAGTTATCCCACTTTCAAATCAGGTGATTCCAGTTTCCCAGTTTGGGAATAGCACAGCTTCTTCGTCGTTCCAATCAAACCAGGATGAATCTCTTTGTAAGAAGCTTGATTTGGATACATAAAGTGGTGGAGAATCACCAGGAAGTTGAATAAATCTCATAGGAGTTGGCATGAAGAAGTTATCCCACTTTCAAATCAGGTGATTCCAGTTTCCCAGTTTGGGAATAGCACAGCTTCTTCGTCGTTCCAATCAAACCAGGATGAATCTCTTTGTAAGAAGCTTGATTTGGATACATAAAGTGGTGGAGAATCACCAGGAAGTTGAATAAATCTCATAGGAGTTGGCATGAAGAAGTTATCCCACTTTCAAATCAGGTGATTCCAGTTTCCCAGTTTGGGAATAGCACAGCTTCTTCGTCGTTCCAATCAAACCAGGATGAATCTCTTTGTAAGAAGCTTGATTTGGATACATAAAGTGGTGGAGAATCACCAGGAAGTTGAATAAATCTCATAGGAGTTGGCATGAAGAAGTTATCCCACTTTCAAATCAGGTGATTCCAGTTTCCCAGTTTGGGAATAGCACAGCTTCTTCGTCGTTCCAATCAAACCAGGATGAATCACTTTGTAAGAAGCTTGATTTGGATACATAAAGTGGTGGAGAATCACCAGGAAGTTGAATAAATCTCATAGGAGTTGGCATGAAGAAGTTATCCCACTTTCAAATCAGGTGATTCCAGTTTCCCAGTTTGGGAATAGCACAGCTTCTTCGTCGTTCCAATCAAACCAGGATGAATCACTTTGTAAAAGCTTGATTTGGATACATAAAGTGGTGGAGAATCACCAGGAAGTTGAATAAATCTCATAGGAGTTGGCATGAAGAAGTTATCCCACTTTCAAATCAGGTGATTCCAGTTTCCCAGTTTGGGAATAGCACAGCTTCTTCGTCGTTCCAATCAAACCAGGATGAATCTCTTTGTAAGAAGCTTGATTTGGATACATAAAGTGGTGGAGAATCACCAGGAAGTTGAATAAATCTCATAGGAGTTGGCATGAAGAAGTTATCCCACTTTCAAATCAGGTGATTCCAGTTTCCCAGTTTGGGAATAGCACAGCTTCTTCGTCGTTCCAATCAAACCAGGATGAATCACTTTGTAAGAAGCTTGATTTGGATACATAAAGTGGTGGAGAATCACCAGGAAGTTGAATAAATCTCATAGGAGTTGGCATGAAGAAGTTATCCCACTTTCAAATCAGGTGATTCCAGTTTCCCAGTTTGGGAATAGCACAGCTTCTTCGTCGTTCCAATCAAACCAGGATGAATCTCTTTGTAAGAAGCTTGATTTGGATACATAAAGTGGTGGAGAATCACCAGGAAGTTGAATAAATCTCATAGGAGTTGGCATGAAGAAGTTATCCCACTTTCAAATCAGGTGATTCCAGTTTCCCAGTTTGGGAATAGCACAGCTTCTTCGTCGTTCCAATCAAACCAGGATGAATCTCTTTGTAAGAAGCTTGATTTGGATACATAAAGTGGTGGAGAATCACCAGGAAGTTGAATAAATCTCATAGGAGTTGGCATGAAGAAGTTATCCCACTTTCAAATCAGGTGATTCCAGTTTCCCAGTTTGGGAATAGCACAGCTTCTTCGTCGTTCCAATCAAACCAGGATGAGGAAGTTGAATAAATCTCATAGGAGTTGGCATGAAGAAGTTATCCCACTTTCAAATCAGGTGATTCCAGTTTCCCAGTTTGGGAATAGCACAGCTTCTTCGTCGTTCCAATCAAACCAGGATGAATCTCTTTGTAAGAAGCTTGATTTGGATACATAAAGTGGTGGAGAATCACCAGGAAGTTGAATAAATCTCATAGGAGTTGGCATGAAGAAGTTATCCCACTTTCAAATCAGGTGATTCCAGTTTCCCAGTTTGGGAATAGCACAGCTTCTTCGTCGTTCCAATCAAACCAGGATGAATCACTTTGTAAGAAGCTTGATTTGGATACATAAAGTGGTGGAGAATCACCAGGAAGTTGAATAAATCTCATAGGAGTTGGCATGAAGAAGTTATCCCACTTTCAAATCAGGTGATTCCAGTTTCCCAGTTTGGGAATAGCACAGCTTCTTCGTCGTTCCAATCAAACCAGGATGAATCTCTTTGTAAGAAGCTTGATTTGGATACATAAAGTGGTGGAGAATCACCAGGAAGTTGAATAAATCTCATAGGAGTTGGCATGAAGAAGTTATCCCACTTTCAAATCAGGTGATTCCAGTTTCCCAGTTTGGGAATAGCACAGCTTCTTCGTCGTTCCAATCAAACCAGGATGAATCACTTTGTAAGAAGCTTGATTTGGATACATAAAGTGGTGGAGAATCACCAGGAAGTTGAATAAATCTCATAGGAGTTGGCATGAAGAAGTTATCCCACTTTCAAATCAGGTGATTCCAGTTTCCCAGTTTGGGAATAGCACAGCTTCTTCGTCGTTCCAATCAAACCAGGATGAATCACTTTGTAAGAAGCTTGATTTGGATACATAAAGTGGTGGAGAATCACCAGGAAGTTGAATAAATCTCATAGGAGTTGGCATGAAGAAGTTATCCCACTTTCAAATCAGGTGATTCCAGTTTCCCAGTTTGGGAATAGCACAGCTTCTTCGTCGTTCCAATCAAACCAGGATGAATCACTTTGTAAGAAGCTTGATTTGGATACATAAAGTGGTGGAGAATCACCAGGAAGTTGAATAAATCTCATAGGAGTTGGCATGAAGAAGTTATCCCACTTTCAAATCAGGTGATTCCAGTTTCCCAGTTTGGGAATAGCACAGCTTCTTCGTCGTTCCAATCAAACCAGGATGAATCTCTTTGTAAGAAGCTTGATTTGGATACATAAAGTGGTGGAGAATCACCAGGAAGTTGAATAAATCTCATAGGAGTTGGCATGAAGAAGTTATCCCACTTTCAAATCAGGTGATTCCAGTTTCCCAGTTTGGGAATAGCACAGCTTCTTCGTCGTTCCAATCAAACCAGGATGAATCTCTTTGTAAGAAGCTTGATTTGGATACATAAAGTGGTGGAGAATCACCAGGAAGTTGAATAAATCTCATAGGAGTTGGCATGAAGAAGTTATCCCACTTTCAAATCAGGTGATTCCAGTTTCCCAGTTTGGGAATAGCACAGCTTCTTCGTCGTTCCAATCAAACCAGGATGAATCTCTTTGTAAGAAGCTTGATTTGGATACATAAAGTGGTGGAGAATCACCAGGAAGTTGAATAAATCTCATAGGAGTTGGCATGAAGAAGTTATCCCACTTTCAAATCAGGTGATTCCAGTTTCCCAGTTTGGGAATAGCACAGCTTCTTCGTCGTTCCAATCAAACCAGGATGAATCACTTTGTAAGAAGCTTGATTTGGATACATAAAGTGGTGGAGAATCACCAGGAAGTTGAATAAATCTCATAGGAGTTGGCATGAAGAAGTTATCCCACTTTCAAATCAGGTGATTCCAGTTTCCCAGTTTGGGAATAGCACAGCTTCTTCGTCGTTCCAATCAAACCAGGATGAATCACTTTGTAAGAAGCTTGATTTGGATACATAAAGTGGTGGAGAATCACCAGGAAGTTGAATAAATCTCATAGGAGTTGGCATGAAGAAGTTATCCCACTTTCAAATCAGGTGATTCCAGTTTCCCAGTTTGGGAATAGCACAGCTTCTTCGTCGTTCCAATCAAACCAGGATGAATCACTTTGTAAGAAGCTTGATTTGGATACATAAAGTGGTGGAGAATCACCAGGAAGTTGAATAAATCTCATAGGAGTTGGCATGAAGAAGTTATCCCACTTTCAAATCAGGTGATTCCAGTTTCCCAGTTTGGGAATAGCACAGCTTCTTCGTCGTTCCAATCAAACCAGGATGAATCTCTTTGTAAGAAGCTTGATTTGGATACATAAAGTGGTGGAGAATCACCAGGAAGTTGAATAAATCTCATAGGAGTTGGCATGAAGAAGTTATCCCACTTTCAAATCAGGTGATTCCAGTTTCCCAGTTTGGGAATAGCACAGCTTCTTCGTCGTTCCAATCAAACCAGGATGAATCACTTTGTAAGAAGCTTGATTTGGATACATAAAGTGGTGGAGAATCACCAGGAAGTTGAATAAATCTCATAGGAGTTGGCATGAAGAAGTTATCCCACTTTCAAATCAGGTGATTCCAGTTTCCCAGTTTGGGAATAGCACAGCTTCTTCGTCGTTCCAATCAAACCAGGATGAATCTCTTTGTAAGAAGCTTGATTTGGATACATAAAGTGGTGGAGAATCACCAGGAAGTTGAATAAATCTCATAGGAGTTGGCATGAAGAAGTTATCCCACTTTCAAATCAGTTGATTCCAGTTTCCCAGTTTGGGAATAGAACAGCTTCTTCGTCGTTCCAATCAAACCAGGATGAATCACTTTGTAAGAAGCTTGATTTGGATACATAAAGTGGTGGAGAATCACCAGGAAGTTGAATAAATCTCATAGGAGTTGGCATGAAGAAGTTATCCCACTTTCAAATCATGTGATTCAAGTTTTCCAGTTTGGGAATAGCACAGCTTCTTCGTCGTTCCAATCAAACCAGGATGAATCACTCTGTAAGAAGCTTGATTGTTGAAATGAGCTGAGTATAATGTGTACAAGGAGTTGATAGACTGAAAGGGAAAGAAGGTATGAGTCTTTGGGAGAGTTTGTGATCAGCCATAACCGTACAATCCGTACTGAAGGTACTGGCCGTACAAGCTGTACATATCAAGGGCGATCACAAACATTAACCAAAGGTGAAAGTTAAAATGAGGAGTTAGAGTGGTAAACAGTCTGAGCCTCAGTCTTGGATAAGAATCAGACCGTTGGAAGAAGGATAAGACTCACCATGACAGCCTGTCCCATGCTGGAAAGGTAAAGCAAAAGCAAAGATGCTTCACACATGTGAGATCAGCCATTGGATCGATTTAAACCTGGTCTTGCTCCTGTATTAACTTCACATGCTTAGCCTTATCCCTAGAGTCTTGGAAACCCTTGTATCCTGTCCTATATATTGTAAACTCTCTCATTAATAAAAGATTACACAGTTTGAGTCATTCTCTCTCTCTTGTTCTTGAGTGTTCATCATGATTCTTCACTAATCTTTTCATAATCCAATCTCATTCTCTTATTCTCTAAATCACTCTAACTCTTTCTATAAATCTTATATGGTATCAGAGCCAGGTTCCTCATAGCCTGGTGTGTTCATTCCGCAAATCTTCAGCTTCAGTTCAGTACAAGATCACGATCTGAGTTATGCAAGACAAGATGGAAGGAAACAAGGTGCTGGCGGTTCCGGTTACATTAAAAGGTGGTGGAAACTACCTGCTTTGGTCAAGGCTGGTGAAGACAGTCATTGGGAGCAAGGGATTATGGGGTCACGTCACAGATGGAGTCCCAAAACCAGTTGCTATAGATGGAGGATCCACGGAGATAGTTGTAGCCGATCAAGAGAAGTGGGCGCAAGAGGACCTAAAGGTGTTGGCTTATGAACTGAAGAGAAGATAGAGCTTGTACAATAATAGGGCAAGCTCTAGAAGATGTTCAGAAGAGTTTAATCAAGCTTCAGAAGTGTTCTGAAGTAGTTATCTTGTGAAGTTAAGTCTAGGAAAGACTTAGACTGATCATGTGAAGGCTTTGGAGGAGTTTGGGAGAAGATGGCAGTATGGTGCAAAGCTAGGGCGTTCAGTACGGCCATGTACGGCCTAGGGCAAGCCATTAAGATGTCTGGGCAATCAAGAGGGAATATAGGGCAATGTACAAAGATAGGGCAAGTGGTACGGACAGGAGGTCCGTACCAACGACCGTACAGCCCACTCCTCTCGCCCAAGTCATCCGGTTAAGCCCAAATCAAGATGTGCAATGTGAGGGCGGTTTACTTTGATCCAATCCTTTCCTTATGTCCGTTGGGGAGTCTTGGAGGCAAAGGAAGAATCAAATGGATAAGGTGAGCTGTTGGAATGAGCTGGAAAGGTAAAGGTGCTTTACCTTTACAGCCTTGACTCATCTGATCCATCCAATTCAAATGAAGCAATCTGAGCCCTCCATTCAGTCCAATCACGACCAGCTAGCACCAGAACATCAAAGACCAGCTTCCTCTCATCCTAACCATCCATTTATCTTTAATTTACATCCTTAGGATCTAGGTTTATGATCTGAGTTGTGTAAAGGCATAAATAAGCCTCTTGGGATCATTTTGTAACTTTTAAGCTGAGAGAGTCTCTCTTCTTCATAAACTTGTTCTTGGTTCTTATTCTCTGGTTACTAAGTCTCTTAATCTTGTTACTAAGTCTCTCTCTAATCTCCCATATGTTAAGATGAGAGAATAAAGAGTTGATATATTGAGAGAGGAAGGGATTTGGAGCAGGCAGTAACTTTGGAGATTTACCACAGTAACTTTATTGTTACTGTGGTAACTGAGTTAAAAGACTTGGGAAATTACCTTGCATCCATTTAGAGAGTGTAACACGCCAGGAGGAGTCTGGATAAGCAAGGAGGAGTTTGGATAAGGTCTGGTCAAGGCTAGAGAGCTTTAGACAGGCTGGCACCAGCTGGAAAGCTAAAGCAAGATACCCAAGCATGTGAGGAACCTTATTGGCTAGTTTGAATCAAGCATCTTTGACTACACATGCTTCTTATCCTAGCTAGACTGAACCTGGACGAAATTATGTATCCCTAATCTATATATGTTGTAAACTCTCTAATTAATCAATCTAATGGAGTTTTGAGTCTTTCTCTCTTCAGTCTCTCTCTTGTTCTTAATCTCCAATCTCTTTAATTCTCAGATTAGACTTAATCACTCTTTAAATCACAAAATCTAATATGGTATCAGAGCTAGGTTGCTTTAAAAGGAGAGAGTGATTTCGTTCTTCTACATGTTCTTGAGTGTTCTTGAGAGTTTTCAAGAGCTAGATCCTTTAAAAGTCAAGTTTGTGTCTGTTGGTGTTTCTTTTGGAGAGTCAGCTTCAAGGAGTCCATTTAGGTGTTTGACAAGGTCAGAAGATGGGTCTAGCTTGTGGTTAAGCTTGGCGTGTGAGATTAGAAGCATTTGAGGGAAGATCTAGGCTAAAGAAAATGGAGCTGCTTCAATCTGGTACAGCAAGGCGTGAAGAGAAGAAAGAGAGAGGGAATGAGTGGGGGTGGTTCTCACAAATGAAAACAACTCTGAAAAGGTGTGGAGTTTGGAGAAACCATGAGAAGGAAGAGTCTTTGAAGGGTAAAGCTGCTGAGAAAGATCAGACAGCAAGAGAAACAAGTGGAAATTGCTTTAGTCTTGAAGAAAGTACACTGCTTGAGAAGATTGAAGATGTTTATGAGAACAAGATCAGTCTTAGGAGAGTGTATGAAGTCAAGAAGGTGATTAGTGAAGTTAAACCAGGAAGAGAAGAGTTCAATAACCATGTGAGGAAGCTACAACATTTGTGAGTTGAACTACAAGGGTTGAGATCCCATGTGGATGGGGATACTACACAAGAGCAAGAGATGGTCTTGAAGCTCTTGGCGAGCATGGAGTCATCATATGGGTGGCTGGTGGAGATGGTTCTAAGAGGGGAACAGCTTCCGGAAATGGAAGAGATCTGTGTGCTTATAAGAAGGGCGTATGAGATAATGAGAGATGATGAGAGGCTAACCATGAGTAGGAGTGAGAGCTCATGGAAGCCAACTGGGAGTAGGAGTGAGAGCTTCCAGAAGCTAACCATGAGTAGGAGTGAGAGCTCATGGAGGCTAACCGGGAGTAGGAGTGAGGGCTTCCGGAAGAAGAGGAGGTGCAGAATGCTATCCAAAGCTTCTATCAACATAGGAAAGGGTAGGAAGAGAGTTGTGGGAGAGTGTTCCTACTCAGCCTACATGGGGGAATCAGTAGAAGACAGTGGGGTGTTAAAAGAGCAGGAGAAAGGGAGTGGAGCTGATGATCGCATCACCAGGAAGGAATGGAGAGTGTTCATGGAACATGTACAAGCCTTAGCAGCAAGCAAGAAGCATGCTATACAATCCGGAGCTTCTAAACCCATTGTGATTGATTCTGGAGCAAGTCATCATATGATCAGTGATAGGAGGCTTATAAGTGAGATCAAGGCTGCAACAGGGAGTGTATGATAGCTAATGGTGCCATAATCCCAATAGAAGGAGTGGGAAAGCTAAAACTGTTTGAGAAGGACACGGCTGCCTTCTACATGCCTCAGTTCACTTCAAATCTATTATCTGTGAAGAAAGCTACCATTGATCTTGATTGTCAAGTAGTATTCAGACCTGATGAAGTTGAGTTTCAAGATTTGAAGACTGGGAGAGTCATTGGCAGAGGAGACAGCAAGAATCAGCTATACTACCTCGACTTGGCTAAGACCTCTAATCCCTTTGATTCTATTTGCTTGAGTGGTACTGCTGAGAAGATTGATAGTATTACTTGGCATGCTAGATTAGGACATCCTCATGCTCGTGCTATTGAATTGATAATCCCTAATATGTCATTCAATCACTTGAATTGTGAAGCATGCATATTAGGAAAGCATTGTAGGACTGTTTTCCCAACATCTGAGACTACTTATGAGCATTGCTTTGATCTAGTTCACTCGGATGTGTGGACCGCTCCATGCATGTCTAGAGACAGCCATAAATACTTTGTGACATTCATTGATGAGAAGTCTAAGTATACATGGCTCACATTGCTTCCATCTAAAGATAGGGTGCTAGAAGCGTTTATGAACTTCCAAGCATATGTATCTAATCAATACAATGCTACTGTGAAGGTACTGAGATCAGACAACGGAGGTGAATACATCAGCAATGCCTTCAAGAGTCATCTAGCCAAGCATGGGATTGTGCATCAGACCAGTTGTCCCTACACACCACAGCAGAATGGTGTAGCTGAGAGGAAGAATAGGCACTTGATGGAGGTTGCTAGGTCGATGATGTTTCATGCAAATGTCCCAAAACGATTTTGGGGAGATGCTGTACAGACTGCTTGCTATCTCATCAACCGGGTCCCAACCAAGATACTGAAGAATCTGTCTCCATTTGAGGTGCTGAATAAGAGTAAGCCTTTATTGATCACCTACGAGTATTTGGGTGTGTATGCTATGTCATGACTCCAGGAGAACAGAGAAACAAGCTGGAGGCAAAGAGTACTAAGGCTATGTTTATTGGATACTCTATCACTCAGAAGGGATACAAGTGCTATGATCCTGAAGCAAGGAGAGTGATGGTATCTAGAGAAGTGAAGTTTATTGAATCAAAAGGGTATTATGAAGAAAAGGAGTGGGAAAATCTGAAGGATTTGTCTCAAGCTCCATCTGATAGAGCAACAACACTGAGGGTGCTGTTGGAGAAGCTAGGGATAGGGTTATCCCAGGATCAGGAATCTGGAAGAAGAGAGTCTTCCAATCCGACTAGTGAAGCTGAAAGAACAACTCCTCTTGATCATGAGAGGGGGAATGGAACTGAATCTCATGAGCAAGTGCACAATCAAGAAGATTCAGGCCAGCATAATCAAGAGGTGACACAGGAAGTAGAGAGTGGTGCTCAGTCTAGTGGAGATGGGCAAAGAGAGTCTACTGGCTCAGATGAGAGTGGTACTCAGTCTAGTGGAGATTGGGAAGTAGATCCTGATGGGTCAAATGAGAGTGGTGCTCAATCAAGTGAAGATGGGCAAGAGCCACAAGAAGAACAAGTTCAGGAGCTAAGGAGGAGCACAAGGGTGAAGAGAGATGCTTCCAACTGGGTAAACACGAGAGTGTACTACAATGCCCAGGCTGTGGAGCATCCTTCTCAAGCTATGTGTTCCTTTGCAGAGTTTCCGGACGAGCATACAGCCTTCACAGTAAGCTTGGATGAGAGCTATATTCCAAGGACATATGAAGAAGCTATGGCTTTAAAGGAGTGGAGAGATTCAGTTGCTGATGAGTCCGGAGCCATGATTAAGAATGAAACATGGTATGAGAGTGAGCTGCCTAAAGGGAAGAAGGCAGTGACTAGTAAATGGGTGTTCACAATCAAGTTTCATCCTGATGGAAGAATAGAGAGGCGCAAGTCTAGGTTGGTGGCAAGAGGATTTACTCAGACATATGGTGAGGACTATGTTGAGACCTTTGCTCCTGTGGCTAAACTTCATACTATCAGGATTGTATTATCTTTAGCTGTGAATCTTGAGTGGGATTTGTGGCAAATGGATGTGAAGAATGCATTCCTTCAAGGAGAGTTGGAAGATGAAGTATACATGCATCCACCACCAGGTCTTGAACATCTAGTAAAGAAGGGTAATGTGTTGAGGTTGAGGAAAGCTATCTATGGTCTCAAGCAGTCTCCAAGGGCGTGGTACAACAAGTTGAGTACTACACTGAATGGGAGAGGGTTCAGAAAGTCAGAATTGGATCACACTCTCTTTACCCTAACCACCTCATCTGGTATTGTGGTGTTGCTTGTGTATGTGGATGATATCATCATCACAGGCAGTGATAAGGAAGGCATCAAGGCTACAAAGGAGTATCTCAAGGCAAGCTTTGAGATTAAAGACTTGGGGGAAATGAAGTATTTTCTTGGGATTGAGATATGCAGATCAAAGGAAGGATTGTTTATGTCCCAAAGGAAGTATGTGATTGATCTCTTGAAGGGAGCAGATGCCTATGGAGGAAAGACAGCCAAGATGCCAATGGAGGATGGTTACAAGGTTCCACGTGAGGGGGAGATTGAGGATAGCAATCCGTTCCATGATCCTAAGCTATATAGGAAGCTAGTGGGGAAGTTGATTTATCTTACCATTACTAGACCTGATGTGTGTTTTGCGGTGAATCAAGTCAGTCAACACATGCAAGTTCCTAAGGAGCACCATTGGCGGATGGTGGAAAGGATCTTGATGTATCTGAATGGAACTACTGGTCTTGGAGTATGGATGGGATGTAACAAGAGTACTGAGGTTGTAGGCTACTGTGATGCAGATTGGGCTGGAGACCGAGCAGACAGAAGATCAACCACAGGCTATTGTACATTCATTGGTGGTAACTTGGTCACTTGGAAGAGTAAGAAGCAGAAGGTAGTGTCTTGTTCCAGTGCTGAGGCCGAGTATAGAGCAATGCTGAAGCTTACAAATGAGCTAGTGTGGATAAAAGGGATTTTGAAGCATCTGGAGATTATTCAAGCAACGCCAATGACAATGCATTGTGATAATCAAGCAGCTATCCACATTGCATCTAATTCTGTGTTCCATGAGAGAACAAAGCACATTGAGGTTGATTGTCACAAGGTGAGGCAGATGATGATTCTTGGGGTGATTCTACCTTGTTATACTCGGAGTGAGGATCAGTTAGCAGATGTGTTCACAAAGGCAGCAAGGCAAAAGACAATGGAGTCCATACACATCAGGTTAGGACTCATTGATCTCTCGCCTAAGGGCTAGTCTATACACTCTCCTGATCATGTGATCTCTACTCTTTCCTCATTAAGGTTTTGTCCCAATGGGTTTTCCTTAATGAGGTTTTAATGAGGGAGATCTCATGGTCCTTCCAAGCTTGACTTGTTCCACATGGTCAAGCTTGAGGGGGAGTGTTAAGATGAGAGAATAAAGAGTTGATATATTGAGAGAGGAAGGGATTTGGAGCAGGCAGTAACTTTGGAGATTTACCACAGTAACTTTATTGTTACTGTGGTAACTAAGTTAAAAGACTTGGGAAATTACCTTGCATCCATTTGGAGAGTGTAACACGCCAGGAGGAGTCTGGATAAGCAAGGAGGAGTTTGGATAAGGTCTGGTCAAGGCTAGAGAGCTTTAGACAGGCTGGCACCAGCTGGAAAGCTAAAGCAAGATACCCAAGCATGTGAGGAACCTTATTGGCTAGTTTGAATCAAGCATCTTTGACTACCATGCTTCTTATCCTAGCTAGACTGAACATGGACGAAATTATGTATCCCTAATCTATATATGTTGTAAACTCTCTCATTAATCAATCTAATGGAGTTTTGAGTCTCTCTCTCTTCAGTCTCTCTCTTGTTCTTAATCTCCAATCTCTTTAATTCTCAGATTAGACTTAATCACTCTTTAAATCACAAAATCTAATACCATACACGTTCCTAGTCTCTAAGTCTCTCCCATACTCTCTTTGATTCTCTTAAACTCATTTCTATTCTTCATACTTCATCATACAACAATCTCTCATCTGTTCTTACATCACTCAAGTACTGGTACTCTGAAAACTCATATGGTATCAGAGCCAGGTTCCTCAGAATCCTGGTGAAGACTTCCGCTACATCCACAAGCTCCCAAGCTCACGCCCTTGAAGATTCAGCTCACCTTGTCCCAAGCTTCTTCCTTGAAGAGTTCTTTGACAGTCTTGTTCATCCGGCTTCAACATGGAGTCCAAAAGAACCATTGTCATTGCTGTTACTCTCAATGGTCCCAACTACCTTCTCTGGTCACGCATGGTGAAGACAGCTCTAAAAGGGAGAGGCTTATGGAGCCATTGCCTCACGGATGCTCCAAAGCTCTCCAAGACTGCCGGTTCAAATGAAAGCTCAGCAGATGGTGAATCCGGTTCCAAATCTGTATCTGAGGAGAAGTGGGAACAAGAAGACCTCAAGGTCTTATCCATTCTCCATAGCTCACTGTCTCCATCCATCCTTGAAGCATACTCATACTGTGAGAGTGCTAAAGACCTTTGGAGTACACTTAACAAGATATATGGGAACATCTCCAACATCAGCCGAGTATTTGAGATCAAGAAGTCCATCAACATCCTATCCCAAGAAGATGAGGAGTTCACTGCGCATCTAGGCAAGTTCAGAGCCCTTTGGTCTGAGCTAGAGATGCTTAGACCCCAATCTGTTGATCCGGAGGTGTTGATTGAAAGAAGGGAGCAAGACAAGGTGTTTGGCCTATTACTAACCCTCAGCCCTATGATTTTATAGATGAGAATAGGTATTGAGAGATTAGAAAGAGGTTATGGTGAGATTAAGGGAAGATGGGATGATTTATGAAATGTAAAAGAGAAACATGATGAACAAGAGAGAGATTATCATCAAATCGTGTTAGTTATTAATCAAGACAGAGTTTACAATATATAGGAAGAGACATAAGGGTTTTCAGAAAGCATAAGCATGTGAAGTCAAGGATAAGGTTTGCTTTAATTCAAACTGAGCCAATAGGAGAGGCCACCCGCTTTTGGGATCTTTTACTAAGACTGCTTTTGCCAATACAGCCTGTCCCAGCCTGTCAAGATAAGACCCAGCTCCCTTAGCCATCCAAACGGTCATCTCTTCATGGTAAAATCCCCTTTGGCCGTTAACTCCTTTTACTCGGGTAAAAGGTGACTTGGCCGAGTTATGGATCGACCATGGTCCGGATGGTACGGCCTGTACGGCCTTGTACGGCCTGGTCGATCCCTAACCCATCTTTTCCATTCCTTCACACCATCTCATCTCTTCTTCAACTCCTTAGGACATCTTCTCTCATATACTGATCAGCTCATTTCAACACTCCCCCTCAAGCTTAACTTAGTAACTTAGTTAAGCTTGGAACAGCCATGAGATCTTCCTCATTAAAAACCTCACCAAGGAAAACCCATTGGGACAAAACCTTGATGAGGGAAAAGAGTAAAGACCTCATGACAAAGGGGATCAGCTTCTTGGAGAAAGATCTATGAGTCCCAATCTGGTATGAATGGACTCCATAGTCTTTTGTCTTGCAGCCTTGGTGAACACATCCGCAAGTTGATCCTCACTCCTTGTATAGCATGGCAAGATCACTCCCAAGACAATCATCTGCCTCACTTTGTGACAATCAACTTCAATGTGCTTGGTTCTCTCATGGAAGACTGAGTTAGTTGCAATGTGTATAGCTGCTTGGTTATCACAATGCATGGTCATTGGAGTTGCTTGCTCTATCTCCAAATGCTTCAAGATCCCTTTGATCCATACCAACTCATTGGTAAGCTTCAGCATGGCTCTATACTCAGCTTCAGCACTCGAGCAGGACACCACCTTCTGCTTCTTACTCTTCCAAGTCACCAAGTTGCCTCCAATGAATGTACAATAGCCGGTTGTTGATCTTCTGTCTGCTCTATCTCCAGCCCAATCAGCGTCACAATATCCCACCACTTCAGTACTCTTGTTGCATCCCATCCATACTCCAAGGCTTGAAGTCCCGTTCAGATACAAGAGAAGTCTCTCCACCATGCGCCAGTGATGTTCCTTTGGGACTTGCATATTCTGGCTCACTTGATTCACAGCAAAGCATATGTCTGGTCTTGTTATATTGAGATAGATGAGCTTCCCTACCAGCTTCCTGTATAGCTTTGGATCATGGAAGGCCTTGCTATCTTCAGTCTCCCCCTCACGTGGAATCTTGTATCCATCTTCAAGGGGCATCTTTGCTGTCTTATCTCCTTGTGTACCTGCATCTTTCAAAAGATCAAGTGTATACTTCCTTTGGGAAATGAACAATCCTTCCTTAGATCTACACAACTCAATTCCAAGGAAGTATTTCATTTCTCCTAAGTCTTTGATTTCAAACACAGATTTCAAAAACTCCTTTGTGGCTTTTATACCAGCCCTATCACTACCTGTTATGATAATGTCATCAACATATACAAGTAGACAGATGATACCTGAAGGTGTAGTAAGAGTGAAGAGGGTGTGATCCAATTCTGACTTCTTAAATCCACGCCCATTCAAAGTAGTGCTCAGCTTGTTGTACCATGCTCTAGGTGATTGCTTCAACCCATAGATAGCTTTCTTGAGCCTCAACACATTCCCTGGTTGTACAAGATGCTCTAGACCTGGTGGTGGATACATATACACTTCATCTTCTAGTTCCCCTTGAAGAAATGCATTCTTCACATTCATCTGCCAAAGCCCCCACTCAAGGTTCACAGCAAGAGACAATACAATTCTTATTGTATGTAACTTGGCAACAGGAGCAAAGGTATCAATGTAGTCTTCCCCATATGTTTGAGTGTATCCTCAAGCCACCAGTCTTGTCTTCTTTCTATCAATGGTTCCATCAGGTAGATACTTAATAGTAAATATCCACTGCTTGTTACTGCCTTCTTCCCTTTGGGTAACTCACTTTCAAACCAAGTGTCATTCTTATATCATGGCATTGCTTCATCACTCACTGATTCTTTCCAGTCTTCATACTGCATTGCTTCTTCATACGATCTTGGTATACTGCTCTCATCTAAGCTCATCATGAATGCACAATGCTCCTTTGGATAACAGGCAAAAGAACACACAGCCTGAGAGGAATGCTCCACAGCCTGGGCATTGTAGTACACTCTCATGTTTACCCAGTTGGAAGCATCTCTCTTTAGCCGTGTGCTTCTCCTTAATGGTACCTCAGTTTGTGTTGCTCTGGTTCTTCTACTTCAGTTGTTTCAACTTCTCCTTGTTCTGGTGACTCATTACGCTCTTCACTACTTGGTTCAGCTCCACTTTGATCAGGATGATGCGCAAAATCTTGACTCTCATCCAGCTCCTCAGTTCCATTCCCTTCCTCATGATCAAGGTGAGATGGTTCTTCAGCTTCCTGTACTTCAGGTGACTGATCTTCATTCGATTCCTGGGACATTCCAATCCCAAGACCTTCTAGTATCTGTCTCAAGCTTGTAGCCCTATCTGAAGGTTGTGACAGATCCACCAGCTCTTTCCAGTCTTTGTCTTCATAGTAGCTCTTCTCTTCAAAGAACTTGACATCTCTAGATACAAGTACCCTTCTTGTTTCTGGAACAAAGCACTTGTATCCCTTCTGTGTAGTTGAGTATCCTATCATCATAGCCTTGATACTCTTTGCTTCCAGCTTATTTCTTATCTCTCCCGTGACAAGAACATAGCTTATACACCCAAAGACTCTTAGGTGATCTAGTACCGGCTTGTTGTTGTTGAGAACTTCAAAGGGGGCTTTATCTTCTAAGATCCTGGTTGGTATCCTATTGATTAGATAGCAAGCAGTAATCACAGCATCACTCCAAAATCTCTTTGGCACACTCATCTGAAACATCATTGATCTAGCCACTTCCATAAGATGTCTATTCTTTCTTTCAGCCACTCTTTTGTTGGGCGTGTAAGGCAACTCATTTGATGAAGTATCCCATGTTGAGCTAGATGGTTCTTGAATGCATGGCCAGTATACTCTCCACCATTATCAGACCTGAAAATCTTAATCTTGGCATTATACTGGTTAGAAACATATGATTGAAAGTTTTTAAATGCATCAAGAACCCTCTTTTTGTTTTGATTAGTGTTATCCAGGTGTATTTAGATTTTTCATCTATAAATGTGACAAAGTACTTGTAATTATCTCTAGATAGGCAGGGAGCAGTCCAAACATCAGAATGAATAAGATCAAAGCATTTATCATAGATAGTAGTGGACCTCTTGAACACAGTCTTACAATGTTTTCCCAAAATACAAGCTTCACAATCATTATTTTTAAACATGACACCTGGTAACATTAAGCTCAAGGCTCTAACATGTGGATGTCCTAGCCTAGAATGCCATAATGCACCTCTACTTAAAACAGAACTCAACAAGCAACTAGAACTCGAAATAAGGTATCTTCAAGTAAATAAAGGTCTCCTTTGGTTACTCCTTGCCCAATCAACTTACTGCTTTCAATATCCTGAAATTTCACATCATTAGGACTGAAAATAACATTGCATTGAAGATCATTGGTACATCTCTTGACAGATAACAGATTAGAAGTAAACTCAGCATGTATAAGGCTTTAGAATCCTTATTAAACAGTTTTCAAGTCCCCTACACCTCTAATAGGAATTCTATCACCATTTGCAATCATTACATGTCCATGAGCAGTTCTATATTCTTTATAAGACTATCATCACTGATCATATGATGTGAAGCACCTGAATCAATAATCACGGTTTTATTCCTTGAGCAATGTGATTTCTAGGTGTTTCACTTACCAATTTCAATTTACTAATGAGATCAAGCAATGTGAATTCATTCTAGGCATTCTATCAGCAGTAAAGGTCCTGTATGAGTCAGATTCAATCCTCATGTTATCAGGGTTCTCTAGCAACTTATCACAGGTTCTAGGTACACATGAGCAGCATAAGAATGACCAAGAGTGTTTCTGAGTGTGTTACCAGACTCCTTGAGAGCTTTGATCAGGGCGTCATATCAGACTTCCTAATCACCCCATGTTCCATGTTCTTCCCCTACTCCTTGATGGTGAGGGGCTACGGCTCTTCCTCCAATTTCACCCGCATGATCCAATGAACCAGCCTCCTGATGTGCCGGCTTCACTAGTCTCTGCAGAAAGGTGAGCTCGTCCCTCCCTCTCCTTGTTGAACTTGGCTGGCTTCAAATGAGGGTGTAGGATCCAGCACTGACTCCTCTTATGCCCCGGCTTCTTGCAATGATCACAGTTGCCACTGAACTTCTTTTCCTCTCCCGGTAAGCAGCATTGTTTGCTTGGATTGCCTCAGCCTTGTTGGATAGAGCCACATCCCCTCTTCCCCCAACAATCCGAGCGTCCCTCTTCCTTTTGAAGCTGTGCACACACTTCCTCCATAGATGGAAGGTTTGGTGACCTTAAGATATGCTTAATAACATCACCAAGGCCGGATTCAACGTCAACATCAAACAAACCTTGATCTTGTTCCCTCGCCCTCTCCATGAGCGTCTCTTGATCACTGGTGCTTGGCCTCAAGGTCTCTAGCTCAGACCAGAGTGACCTGTACTTTCCCAGTCTTAGAGACTCCTCCTCTTCTTGCGCAAGGTTGTGATGCTCCTTTGAGCA
>NC_063445.1:37587058-37637972 GCF_020379485.1 Brassica napus
TTCCTGGTGATTCTCCACTACTTTATGGACAAATCCAGCTTCTCACATCGCGATTCATCTTGTTTGATTAGAATGACAGAAGTGTCATATTCCCAAACAGGAAAACTGGGATCACCTGATTTGAAAGTGGGATAACTTCTTCATCCTAACTCCTATGAGATTTATTCAACTTCCTGGTGATTCTCCACTGCTTTATGTATCCAAAGACAGCATTTCACATCGCAATTCATCCTGGTTTGATTAGAATGACAAAAAAGTTGTCATATTCCCAAACAGGAAAACTGGGATCACCTGATTTGAAAGTGGGATAACTTCTTCATCCTAACTCCTATGAGATTTATTCAACTTCCTGGTGATTCTCACTACTTTATGTATCCAAATCCAGCTTCTCACATCGCGATTCATCTTGGTTTGATTAGAATGACAAAGAAGTTGTCATATTCCCAAACAGAAAACTGGGATCACCTGATTTGAAAGTGGGATAACTTCTTAATCCTAACTCCTATGAGATTATTCAACTTCCTGGTGATTCTCCACTGTTATGTATCCAAAGACAGTATTTCATCACGATTCATCCTGGTTTGATTAGAATGACAAAGTAGTCATATTCCCAAACAGGAAAACTGGGATCACCTGATTTTAAAGTGGGATAACTTCTTCATCCTAACTCCTAAGAAATTTTTTCAACTTCCTGGTGATTCTACACTACTTTATGTATCCAAATACAACTTCTCACATCGCGATTCACCCTTGTTTGATTAGAATGACAAAGACGTTGTCATATTCCAAACAGGAAAAATGGGATCACCTGATTTGAAAGTGGGGTAACTTCTTCATCCTAACTCCTATGAGACTTATTCAACTTCCTGGTGATTCTCCACTGCTTTATGTATCCAAATCCAGCTTCTCACACCGTGATTCATCCTGGTTTGATTAGAATGACAAAGAAGTAGTCATATTCCCAAACAGTAAAACTGGGATCACCTGATTTGAAAGTGGGATAACTTCTTCATCCTAACTCCTATGAGATTTATTCAACTTCCTGGTGATTCTACACTACTTTATGTATCCAAATACAGCTTCTCACATCGTGATTCATCCTGGTTTGATTAGAATGACAAAGAAGTTGTCATATTCCCAAAAAGAAAAACTGGGATCACCTGATTTGAAAGTGGGATAACTTCTTCATCCTAACTCCTATGAGATTTATTCAATTCCTGGTGATTCTCCACTACTTTATGTATCTAAATCCAGCTTCTCACATCGCGATTCATCTGGTTTGATTAGAATGACAAAGAAGTAGTCATATTCCCAAACAGGAAAACTGGGATACCTGATTTGAAAGTGGGATAACTTCTTAATCCTAACTCCTATGAGATTTATTCAACTTCCTGGTGATTCTCCACTGGTTATTATCCAAAGACAACATTTCACATCACGATTCATCCTGGTTTGATTAGAATGACAAAGAAGTTGTCATATTCCCAAACAGGAAAACTGGGATCACCTGATTTGAAAGTGGGATAACTTCTTCATCCTAACTCCTATGAGATTTATTCAATTTCCTGGTGATTCTCCACTACTTTATGTATCCAATCCAGCTTCTCACATCGCGATTCATCCTGGTTTGATTAGAATGACAGAGAAGTAGTCATATTCCCAAACAGGAAAACTGGGATAACCTGATTTGAAAGTGGGATAATTTCTTAATCCTAACTCCTATGAGATTTATTCAACTTCCTGGTGATTCTCCACTACTTTATGTATCCAAAGACAACTTTTCACATCACGATTCATCCTGGTTTGATTAGAATGACAAAGAAGTTGTCATATTCCCAAACAGGAAAACTGGGATCACCTGATTTGAAAGTGGGATAACTTCTTCATCCTAACTCCTATGAGATTTATTCAACTTCCTGGTGATTCTACACTACTTTATGTATCCAAATACACATCTCACATCGTGATTCATCCTGGTTTGATTAGAATGACAAAAAAGTTGTCATATTCCCAGACAGAAAAACTTGGATCACCTGATTTGAAAGTGGGATAACTTCTTCATCCTAACTCCTATGAGATTTAGTTGGTAATTCTCCACTACTTTATGCATCCAAATACAGCTTTCTCAGATCGCGATTCATCCTGGTTTGATTAGAATGACAAAGAAGTTGTCATATCCACAAACAGGAAAACTGGGATCACTTGATTTGAAAGTAGGATAACTTCTTCATCCTAACTCCTATGAGATTTATTCAATTCCTGGTGATTCTCCACTACTTTATGATCTAAATCCAGCTTCTCACATCGCGATTCATCTTGGTTTGATTAGAATGACAAAGAAGTAGTCATATTCCCACAGGAAAACTGGGATCACCTGATTTGAAAGTGGGATAACTTCTTCATCCTAACTCCTATGAGATTTATTCAACTTCCTGGTGATTCTCACTGCTTTATGTATCCAAAGACAGCATTTCACATCACGATTCATCCTGGTTTGATTAGAATGACAAAGAAGTAGTCATATTCTCAAACAGGAAAACTGGGATCACCTGATTTGAAAGTGGGATAACTTCTTCATCCTAACTCCTATGAGATTTATTCAACTTCCTGGTGATTCTACACTACTTTATGTATCCAAATACAGCTTCTCACATCGTGATTCATCCTGGTTTGATTAGAATGACAAAGAAGTTGTCATATTTCCAAACAGAAAAACTGGGATCACCTGATTTGAAAGTGGGATAACTTCTTCATCCTAACTCCTATGAGATTTATTCAATTTCCTGGTGATTCTCCACTACTTTATGGATCCAAATCCAGCTTCTCACATCGCGATTCATCCTGGTTTGATTAGAATGACAAAGAAGTAGTCATATTCCCAAACAGAAAAACTGGGATCACCTGATTTGAAAGTGGGTATTTCTTCATCCTAACTCCTATGAGATTTATTCAACTTCCTGGTGATTCTCCACTACTTTATGTATCCAAAGACAACATTTCACATCACGATTCATCCTGGTTTGATTAGAATGACAAAGAAGTTGTCATATTCCCAAACAGGAAAACTGGGATCACCTGATTTGAAAGTGGGATAACTTCTTCATCCTAACTCCTATGAGATTTATTCAACTTCCTGGTGATTCTCCACTACTTTATGTATCCAAAACAAATTTCACATCGTGATTCATCCTGGTTTGATTAGAATGACAAAGAAGTTGTCATATTCCCAAACAGAAAAACTGGGATCACCTGATTTGAAAGTGGGATAACTTCTTCATCCTAACTCCTATGAGATTTATAACTGGTGATTCTCCACACTTTATGTATCCAAATACAGCTTCTCAAATCGTGATTCATCCTGGTTTGATTAGAATGACAAAGAAGTTGTCATATTCCCAAACAGGAAAACTGGGATCACCTGATTTGAAAGTGGGATAACTTCTTCATCCTAACTCCTATGAGATTTATTCATTTCCTGGTGATTCTCCACTACTTTATGGATTTAAATCCAGCTTCTCACATCGCGATTCATCTGGTTTGATTAGAATGACAAGAAGTAGTCATATTCCCAAACAGGAAAACTGGATCACCTGATTTGAAAGTGGGATAACTTTCTTAATCCTAACTCCTATGAGATTTATTCAACTTCCTGGTGATTCTCCACTGGTTTATGTATCCAAAGACAACATTTCACATCACGATTCATCCTGGTTTGATTAGAATGACAAAGAAGTTGTCATATTCCCAAACAGGAAAACTGGGATCACCTGATTTGAAAGTGGGATAACTTCTTCATCCTAACTCCTATGAGATTTATTCAACTTCCTGGTGATTCTACACTACTTTATGTATCCAAATACAGCCTCTCACATCGTGATTCATCCTGGTTTGATTAGAATGACAAAAAAGTTGTCATATTCCCAACAGAAAAACTGGGATCACCTGATTTGAAAGTGGGATAACTTCTTCATCCTAACTCCTATGAGATTTATTTGGGTGATTCTCCACTACTTTATGTATCCAAATACAGCTTCTCACATCGCGATTCATCCTGGTTTGATTAGAATGACGAAGAAGTTGTCATATTCCCAAACAGGAAAACTGGGATCACCTGATTTGAAAGTGGGATAACTTCTTCATCCTAACTCCTATGAGATTTATTCAATTTCCTGGTGATTCTCCACTACTTTTTGGATCCAAATCAGCTTCTAACATCCCAATTCATCCCGGTTTGATTAGAATGACAAAGAAGTAGTCATATTCCCAAACAGGAAAACTAGGATCACCTGATTTGAAAGTGGGATAACTTCTTCATCCTAACTCCTATGAGATTTATTCACTTCCTGGTGATTCTCCACTGCTTTATGTATCCAAAGACAGCATTTCACATCACGATTCATCCTGGTTTGATTAGAATGACAAAGAAGTAGTCATATTCCCAAACAGGAAAACTGGGATCACCTGATTTGAAAGTGGGATAACTTCTTCATCCTAACTCCTATGAGATTTATTCAACTTCCTGGTGATTCTACTACTTTATGTATCCAAATACAGCTTCTCACATCGTGATTCACCTGGTTTGATTAGAATGACAAAGAAGTTGTCATATTCCAAACAGAAAAACTGGGATCACCTGATTTGAAAGTGGGATAACTTCTTCATCCTAACTCCTATGAGATTTATTCAACTTCCTGGTGATTCTCCACTGCTTTATGTATCCAAAGACAGCTTTCACATCACGATTCATCCTGGTTTGATTAGAATGACAAAGAAGTAGTCATATTCCCAAACAGAAAACTGGGATCACCTGGGAAAAAGTGGGATAATAACTTCTTCATCCTAACTCCTATGAGATTTATCAACTTCCTGGTGATTCTCCACTACTTTATGTATCCAAATACAGCTTCTCACATCGTGATTCATCCTGGTTTGATTAGAATGACAAAGAAGTTGTCATATTCCAAACAGGAAAAATGGGATCACCTGATTTGAAAGTGGGATAACTTCTTCATCCTAACTCCTATGAGATTTATTCAACTTCCTGGTGATTCTCCACTACTTTATGTATCCAAATCCAGCTTCTCACATCGCGATTCATCCTGGTTTGATTAGAATGACAAAGAAGTAGTCATATTCCCAAACAGGAAACTGGGATCACCTGATTTGAAATGGGATAACTTCTTCATCCTAACTCCTATGAGATTTATTCAACTTCCTGGTGATTCTCCACTACTTTATGTATCCAAAGACAGCTTCTCACATCGTGATTCATCCTGGTTTGATTAGAATGACATAGAAGTTGTCATATTCCCAAAAGAAAAACTGGGATCACCTGATTTGAAAGTGGATATAACTTCTTCATCCTAACTCCTATGAGATTTATTCAACTTCCTGGTGATTCTCCACTACTTTATGGATCCAAATCCAGCTTCTCACATCGCGATTCATCTTGGTTTGATTAGAATGACAGAGAAGTAGTCATATTCCCAAACAGGAAAACTGGGATAACCTGATTTGAAAGTGGGATAATTTCTTAATCCTAACTCCTATGAGATTTATTCAACTTCCTGGTGATTCTCCACTGGTTTATGTATCCAAAGACAGCATTTCACATCACGATTCATCCTGGTTTGATTAGAATGACAAAGAAGTTGTCATATTCCCAAACAGGAAAACTGGGATCACCTGATTTGAAAGTGGGATAACTTCTTCATCCTAACTCCTATGAGATTTATTCAACTTCCTGGTGATTCTACACTACTTTATATCCAAATACAACATCTCACATCGTGATTCATCCTGGTTTGATTAGAATGACAAAGAAGTTGTCATATTCCCAACAGGAAAACTGGGATCACCTGATTTGAAAGTGGGATAACTTCTTCATCCTAACTCCTATGAGATTTTTCAGTTGGGTGATTCTCCACTACTTTATGTATCCAAATACAGCTTCTCAGATCGCGATTCATCCTGGTTTGATTAGAATGGCCAAGAAGTTGTCATATTCCCAAACAGGAAAACTGGGATCACCTGATTTGAAAGTGGGATAACTTCTTCATCCTAACTCCTATGAGATTTATTCAATTTCCTGGTGATTCTCCACTACTTTATGGATCTAAATCCAGCTTCTCACATCGCGATTCATCCTGGTTTGATTAGAATGACAAAGAAGTAGTCATATTCCCAAACAGGAAAACTGGGATCACCTGATTTGAAAGTGGGATAACTTCTTCATCCTAACTCCTATGAGATTTATTCAACTTCCTGGTGATTCTCCACTGCTTTATGTATCCAAAGACAGCTTTCACATCACGATTCATCCTGGTTTGATTAGAATGACAAAGAAGTAGTCATATTCCCAAACAGGAAAACTGGGATCACCTGATTTGAAAGTGGGATAACTTCTTCATCCTAACTCCTATGAGATTTATTCAACTTCCTGGTGATTCTACACTACTTTATGTATCCAAATACAGCTTCTCACATCGTGATTCACCTGGTTTGATTAGAATGACAAAGAAGTTGTCATATTCCCAACAGGAAAAATGGGATCACCTGATTTGAAAGTGGGATAACTTCTCCTAACTCCTATGAGATTTATTCAACTTCCTGGTGATTCTCCACTACTTTATGTATCCAAATACAACATCTCACACATCGGATTCATCCTGGTTTGATTAGAATGACAAAAAGTGTCATATTCCCAAACAGAAAACTGGGATCACCTGATTTGAAAGTGGGATAACTTCTTCATCCTAACTCCTATGAGATTTATTGGTAATTCTCCACTACTTTATTTATCCAAATACAGCTTCTCACATCGCGATTCATCCTGGTTTGATTAGAATGACAAGAAGTTGTCATATTCCCAAACAGGAAAACTGGGATCACCTGATTTGAAAGTGGGATAACTTCTTCATCCTAACTCCTATGAGATTTATTCAACTTCCTGGTGATTCTCCACTACTTTATGTATCCAAATCCAGCTTCTCACATCGCGATTCATCTTGGTTTGATTAGAATGACAAAGAAGTAGTCATATTCCCAAACAGGAAAACTGGGATCACCTGATTTGAAAGTGGGATAACTTCTTCATCCTAACTCCTATGAGATTTATTCAACTTCCTGGTGATTCTCCACTACTTTATGTATCCAAGACAGCATTTCACATCACGATTCATCCTGGTTTGATTAGAATGACAAAAAAGTTGTCATATTCCCAAACAGGAAAACTGGGATCACCTGATTTGAAAGTGGGATAACTTCTTCATCCTAACTCCTATGAGATTTATTCAACTTCCTGGTGATTCTCCACTACTTTATGTATCCAAATACACATCTCACATCGTGATTCATCCTGGTTTGATTAGAATGACAAGAAGTTGTCATATTCCCAAAAGAAAACTGGGATCACCTGATTTGAAAGTGGGATAACTTCTTCATCCTAACTCCTATGAGATTTAGTTGGTGATTCTCCACTACTTTATGTATCCAAATACAGCTTCTCACATCGCGATTCATCCTGGTTTGATTAGAATGACAAAGAAGTTGTCATATTCCAAACAGGAAAACTGGGATCACCTGATTTGAAAGTGGGATAACTTCTTCATCCTAACTCCTATGAGATTTATTCAACTTCCTGGTGATTCTCCACTACTTTATGTATCCAAATCCAGCTTCTCACATCGCGATTCATCCTGGTTTGATTAGAATGACAAGAAGTTGTCATATTCCCAAACAGGAAAACGGGATCACCTGATTTGAAAGTGGGATAACTTCTTCATCCTAACTCCTATGAGATTTATTCACTTCCTGGTGATTCTCCACTGCTTTATGTATCCAAAGACAGCATTTCACATCCGATTCATCCTGGTTTGATTAGAATGACAAAAAAGTCATATTCCAAACAGAAAACTGGGATCACCTGATTTGAAAGTGGGATAACTTCTTCATCCTAACTCCTATGAGCTTTATTCAACTTCCTGTTGATTCTCCACTACTTTTTGGATCCAAATACAGCTTCTCACATCGCGATTCATCTTGGTTTGATTAGAATGACAAAGAAGTTGTCATATTCCGAAACAGGAAAACTGGGATCACCTGATTTGAAAGTGGGATAACTTCTTCATCCTAACTCCTATGAGATTTATTCAACTTCCTGGTGATTCTCCACTACTTTATGTATCCAAAGACAGCATTTCACATCACGATTCATCCTGGTTTGATTAGAATGACAAAGAAGTTGTCATATTCCCAAACAGGAAAACTGGGATCACCTGATGTGAAAGTGTGATAACTTCTTCATCCTAACTACTCCTACGAGATTTATTCAACTTCCTGGTGATTCTCCACTACTTTATGTATCCAAATACAGCTTCTCACATCGTGATTCATCCTGGTTTGATTAGAATGACAAAGAAGTTGTCATATTCCCAAACAGAAAAACTGGGATCACCTGATTTGAAAGTGGGATAACTTCTTCATCCTAACTCCTATGAGATTTATTCAACTTCCTGGTGATTCTCCACTACTTTATGTATCCAAATACAGCTCTCACATCGCGATTCATCCTGGTTTGATTAGAATGACAAAGAAGTTGTCATATTCCCAAACAGGAAAACTGGGATCACCTGATTTGAAAGTGGGATAACTTCTTCATCCTAACTCCTATGAGATTTATTCAACTTCCTGGTGATTCTCCACTACTTTATGTATCCAAATACAGCTTCTCACATCGCGATTCATCCTGGTTTGATTAGAATGACAAAGAAGTTGTCATATTCCCAAACAGGAAAACTGGGATCACCTGATTTGAAAGTGGGATAACTTCTTCATCCTAACTCCTATGAGATTTATTCAACTTCCTGGTGATTCTCCACTACTTTATGTATCCAAATACAACTTCTCACATCGTGATTCATCCTGGTTTGATTAGAATGACAAGAAGTTGTCATATTCCCAAACAGGAAAACTGGGATCACCTGATTTGAAAGTGGGATAACTTCTTCATCCTAACTCCTATGAGATTTATTCAACTTCCTGGTGATTCTCCACTACTTTATGTATCCAAATACAGCTTCTCACATCGCGATTCATCCTGGTTTGATTAGAATGACGAAGAAGTTGTCAAATTCCCAAACAGGAAAACTGGATCACCTGATTTGAAAGTGGGATAACTTCTTCATCCTAACTCCTATGAGATTTATTCAATTTCCTGGTGATTCTCCACTACTTTATGTATCCAAATCCAGCTTCTCACATCGCGATTCATCTTGGTTTGATTAGAATGACAAAGAAGTAGTCATATTCCCAAACAGGAAAACTGGGATCACCTGATTTGAAAGTGGGATAACTTCTTCATCCTAACTCCTATGAGATTTATTCAACTTCCTGGTGATTCTCCACTACTTTATGTATCCAAAGACAGCTTTCACATCACGATTCATCCTGGTTTGATTAGAATGACAAGAAGTTGTCATATTCCCAAACAGGAAAACTGGGATCACCTGATTTGAAAGTGGGATAACTTCTTCATCCTAACTCCTATGAGATTTATTCAACTTCCTGGTGATTCTCCACTACTTTATGTATCCAAATACAGCTTCTCACATCGTGATTCATCCTGGTTTGATTAGAATGACAAAGAAGTTGTCATATTCCCAAAAAGAAAACTAGGATCACCTGATTTGAAAGTGGGATAACTTCTTCATCCTAACTCCTATGAGATTTATTATACTTCCTGGTGATTCTCCACTACTTTATGTATCCAAATACAGCTTCTCACATCGCGATTCATCCTGGTTTGATTAGAATGACAAAGAAGTTGTCATATTCCCAAACAGGAAAACTGGGATCACCTGATTTGAAAGTGGGATAACTTCTTCATCCTAACTCCTATGAGATTTATTCAACTTCCTGGTGATTCTCCACTACTTTATGTATCCAAATACAGCTTCTCACATCGCGATTCATCCTGGTTTGATTAGAATGACAAAGAAGTTGTCATATTCCCAAACAGGAAACTGGGATCACCTGATTTGAAAGTGGGATAACTTCTTCATCCTAACTCCTATGAGATTTATTCAACTTCCTGGTGATTCTCCACTACTTTATGTATCCAAATACAGCTTCTCACATCGCGATTCATCCTGGTTTGATTAGAATGACAAAGAAGTTGTCATATTCCCAAACAGGAAAACTGGGATCACCTGATTTGAAAGTGGGATAACTTCTTCATCCTAACTCCTATGAGATTTATTCAACTTCCTGGTGATTCTCCACTACTTTATGTATCCAAATACAGCTTTCACATCGCGATTCATCCTGGTTTGATTAGAATGACAAAGAAGTTGTCATATTCCCAAACAGGAAAACTAGGATCACCTGATTTGAAAGTGGGATAACTTCTTCATCCTAATTCCTATGAGATTTATTCAACTTCCTGGTGATTCTCCACTACTTTATGTATCCAAATATAGGCTCTCACATCGCGATTCACCCTGGTTTGATTAGAATGACAAAAGTTGTCATATTCCCAAACAGAAAAACTGGGATCACCTGATTTGAAAGTGGGATAACTTCTTCATCCTAACTCCTATGAGATTTATTCAACTTCCTGGTGATTCTCCACTACTTTATGTATCCAAATACAGCTTCTCACATCGCGATTCATCCTGGTTTGATTAGAATGACAAAGAAGTTGTCATATTCCCAAACAGGAAAACTGGGATCACCTGATTTGAAAGTGGGATAACTTCTTCATCCTAACTCCTATGAGATTTATTCAACTTCCTGGTGATTCTCCACTACTTTATGTATCCAAATCCAGCTTCTCACATCGCGATTCATCCTGGTTTGATTAGAATGACAAAGAAGTTGTCATATTCCCAAACAGGAAAACTGGGATCACCTGATTTGAAAGTGGGATAACTTCTTCATCCTAACTCCTATGAGATTTATTCAACTTCCTGGTGATTCTCCACTACTTTATGTATCCAAATACAGCTTTCACATCACGATTCATCCTGGTTTGATTAGAATGACAAAGAAGTTGTCATATTCCCAAACAGGAAAACTGGGATCACCTGATTTGAAAGTGGGATAACTTCTTCATCCTAACTCCTATGAGATTTATTCAACTTCCTGGTGATTCTCCACTACTTTATGTATCCAAATACAGCTTCTCACATCGCGATTCATCCTGGTTTGATTAGAATGACAAAGAAGTTGTCATATTCCCAAACAGGAAAACTGGGATCACCTGATTTGAAAGTGGGATAACTTCTTCATCCTAACTCCTATGAGATTTATTTGGTGATTCTCCACTACTTTATGTATCCAAATACAGCTTCTCACATCGCGATTCATCCTGGTTTGATTAGAATGACAAGAAGTTGTCATATTCCCAAACAGGAAAACTGGGATCACCTGATTTGAAAGTGGGATAACTTCTTCATCCTAACTCCTATGAGATTTATTCAACTTCCTGGTGATTCTCCACTACTTTATGTATCCAAATCCAGCTTCTCACATCGCGATTCATCCTGGTTTGATTAGAATGACAAAGAAGTTGTCATATTCCCAAACAGGAAAACTGGGATCACCTGATTTGAAAGTGGGATAACTTCTTCATCCTAACTCCTATGAGATTTATTCAACTTCCTGGTGATTCTCCACTACTTTATGTATCCAAATACAGCTTCTCAAATCGCGATTCATCCTGGTTTGATTAGAATGACAAAGAAGTTGTCATATTCCCAAACAGGAAAACTGGGATCCCCTTATTTGAAAGTGGGATAACTTCTTCATCCTAACTCCTATGAGATTTATTCAACTTGCTCGATATTCTCCACTACTTTATGTATCCAAATACAGCTTCTCACATCGCGATTCATCCTGGTTTGATTAGAATGACGAAGAAGTTGTCATATTCCCAAACAGGAAAACTGGGATCACCTGATTTGAAAGTGGGATAACTTCTTCATCCTAACTCCTATGAGATTTATTCAACTTCCTGGTGATTCTCCACTACTTTATGTATCCAAATACAGCTTCTCACATCGCGATTCATCCTGGTTTGATTAGAATGACAAAGAAGTTGTCATATTCCCAAACAGGAAAACTGGGATCACCTGATTTGAAAGTGGGATAACTTCTTCATCCTAACTCCTATGAGATTTATTCAACTTCCTGGTGATTCTCCACTACTTTATGTATCCAAATACAGCTTCTCACATCGCGATTCATCCTGGTTTGATTAGAATGACAAAGAAGTTGTCATATTCCCAAACAGGAAAACTGGGATCACCTGATTTGAAAGTGGGATAACTTCTTCATCCTAACTCCTATGAGATTTATTCAACTTCCTGGTGATTCTCCACTACTTTATGTATCCAAATACAGCTTTCACATCGCGATTCATCCTGGTTTGATTAGAATGACAAAGAAGTTGTCATATTCCCAAACAGGAAAACTGGGATCACCTGATTTGAAAGTGGGATAACTTCTTCATCCTAACTCCTATGAGATTTATTCAACTTCCTGGTGATTCTCCACTACTTTATGTATCCAAATACAGCTTCTCACATCGCGATTCATCCTGGTTTGATTAGAATGACAAAGAAGTTGTCATATTCCCAAACAGGAAAACTGGGATCACCTGATTTGAAAGTGGGATAACTTCTTCATCCTAACTCCTATGAGATTTATTCAACTTCCTGGTGATTCTCCACTACTTTATGTATCCAAATACAGCTTCTCACATCGCGATTCATCCTGGTTTGATTAGAATGACAAAGAAGTTGTCATATTCCCAAACAGGAAAACTGGGATCACCTGATTTGAAAGTGGGATAACTTCTTCATCCTAACTCCTATGAGATTTATTCAACTTCCTGGTGATTCTCCACTACTTTATGTATCCAAATCCAGCTTCTCACATCGCGATTCATCCTGGTTTGATTAGAATGACAAAGAAGTTGTCATATTCCCAAACAGGAAAACTGGGATCACCTGATTTGAAAGTGGGATAACTTCTTCATCCTAACTCCTATGAGATTTATTCAACTTCCTGGTGATTTTCCACTGCTTAATGTATCCAAATACAGCTTCACATCGCGATTCATCCTGGTTTGATTAGAATGACAAAGAAGTTGTCATATTCCCAAACAGGAAAACTGGGATCACCTGATTTGAAAGTGGGATAACTTCTTCATCCTAACTCCTATGAGATTTATTCAACTTCCTGGTGATTCTCCACTACTTTATGTATCCAAATACAGCTTCTCACATCGCGATTCATCCTGGTTTAATTAGAATGACAAAGAAGTTGTCATATTCCCAAACAGGAAAACTGGGATCACCTGATTTGAAAGTGGGATAACTTCTTCATCCTAACTCCTATGAGATTTATTCAACTTCCTGGTGATTCTCCACTACTTTATGTATCCAAATACAGCTTCTCACATCGCGATTCATCCTGGTTTGATTAGAATGACAAAGAAGTTGTCATATTCCCAAACAGGAAAACTGGGATCACCTGATTTGAAAGTGGGATAACTTCTTCATCCTAACTCCTATGAGATTTATTCAACTTCCTGGTGATTCTCCACTACTTTATGTATCCAAATACAGCTTCTCACATCGCGATTCATCTTGGTTTGATTAGAATGACAAAGAAGTTGTCATATTCCCAAACAGGAAAACTGGGATCACCTGATTTGAAAGTGGGATAACTTCTTCATCCTAACTCCTATGAGATTTATTCAACTTCCTGGTGATTCTCCACTACTTTATGTATCCAAATACAGCTTCTCACATCGCGATTCATCCTGGTTTGATTAGAATGACAAAGAAGTTGTCATATTCCCAAACAGGAAAACTGGGATCACCTGATTTGAAAGTGGGATAACTTCTTCATCCTAACTCCTATGAGATTTATTCAACTTCCTGGTGATTCTCCACTACTTTATGTATCCAAATACAGCTTCTCACATCGCGATTCATCCTGGTTTGATTAGAATGACAAAGAAGTTGTCATATTCCCAAACAGGAAAACTGGGATCACCTGATTTGAAAGTGGGATAACTTCTTCATCCTAACTCCTATGAGATTTATTCAACTTCCTGGTGATTCTCCACTACTTTATGTATCCAAATACAGCTTCTCACATCGCGATTCATCCTGGTTTGATTAGAATGACAAAGAAGTTGTCATATTCCCAAACAGGAAAACTGGGATCACCTGATTTGAAAGTGGGATAACTTCTTCATCCTAACTCCTATGAGATTTATTCAACTTCCTGGTGATTCTCCACTACTTTATGTATCCAAATCCAGCTTCTCACATCGCGATTCATCCTGGTTTGATTAGAATGACAAAGAAGTTGTCATATTCCCAAACAGGAAAACTGGGATCACCTGATTTGAAAGTGGGATAACTTCTTCATCCTAACTCCTATGAGATTTATTCAACTTCCTGGTGATTCTCCACTACTTTATGTATCCAAATACAGCTTCTCACATCGCGATTCATCCTGGTTTGATTAGAATGACAAAGAAGTTGTCATATTCCCAAACAGGAAAACTGGGATCACCTGATTTGAAAGTGGGATAACTTCTTCATCCTAACTCCTATGAGATTTATTCAACTTCCTGGTGATTCTCCACTACTTTATGTATCCAAATACAGCTTCTCACATCGCGATTCATCCTGGTTTGATTAGAATGACAAAGAAGTTGTCATATTCCCAAACAGAAAAACTGGGATCACCTGATTTGAAAGTGGGATAACTTCTTCATCCTAACTCCTATGAGATTTATTCAACTTCCTGGTGATTCTCCACTACTTTATGTATCCAAATACAGCTTCTCACATCGCGATTCATCCTGGTTTGATTAGAATGACAAAGAAGTTGTCATATTCCCAAACAGGAAAACTGGGATCACCTGATTTGAAAGTGGGATAACTTCTTCATCCTAACTCCTATGAGATTTATTCAACTTCCTGGTGATTCTCCACTACTTTATGTATCCAAATACAGCTTCTCACATCGCGATTCATCCTGGTTTGATTAGAATGACAAAGAAGTTGTCATATTCCCAAACAGGAAAACTGGGATCACCTGATTTGAAAGTGGGATAACTTCTTCATCCTAACTCCTATGAGATTTATTCAACTTCCTGGTGATTCTCCACTACTTTATGTATCCAAATACAGCTTCTCACATCGCGATTCATCCTGGTTTGATTAGAATGACAAAGAAGTTGTCATATTCCCAAACAGGAAAACTGGGATCACCTGATTTGAAAGTGGGATAACTTCTTCATCCTAACTCCTATGAGATTTATTCAACTTCCTGGTGATTCTCCACTACTTTATGTATCCAAATACAGCTTCTCACATCGCGATTCATCCTGGTTTGATTAGAATGACAAAGAAGTTGTCATATTCCCAAACAGGAAAACTGGGATCACCTGATTTGAAAGTGGGATAACTTCTTCATCCTAACTCCTATGAGATTTATTCAACTTCCTGGTGATTCTCCACTACTTTATGTATCCAAATACAGCTTCTCACATCGCGATTCATCCTGGTTTGATTAGAATGACAAAGAAGTTGTCATATTCCCAAACAGGAAAACTGGGATCACCTGATTTGAAAGTGGGATAACTTCTTCATCCTAACTCCTATGAGATTTATTCAACTTCCTGGTGATTCTCCACTACTTTATGTATCCAAATACAGCTTCTCACATCGCGATTCATCCTGGTTTGATTAGAATGACAAAGAAGTTGTCATATTCCCAAACAGGAAAACTGGGATCACCTGATTTGAAAGTGGGATAACTTCTTCATCCTAACTCCTATGAGATTTATTCAACTTCCTGGTGATTCTCCACTACTTTATGTATCCAAATACAGCTTCTCACATCGCGATTCATCCTGGTTTGATTAGAATGACAAAGAAGTTGTCATATTCCCAAACAGAAAAACTGGGATCACCTGATTTGAAAGTGGGATAACTTCTTCATCCTAACTCCTATGAGATTTATTCAACTTCCTGGTGATTCTCCACTACTTTATGTATCCAAATACAGCTTCTCACATCGCGATTCATCCTGGTTTGATTAGAATGACAAAGAAGTTGTCATATTCCCAAACAGGAAAACTGGGATCACCTGATTTGAAAGTGGGATAACTTCTTCATCCTAACTCCTATGAGATTTATTCAACTTCCTGGTGATTCTCCACTACTTTATGTATCCAAATACAGCTTCTCACATCGCGATTCATCCTGGTTTGATTAGAATGACAAAGAAGTTGTCATATTCCCAAACAGGAAAACTGGGATCACCTGATTTGAAAGTGGGATAACTTCTTCATCCTAACTCCTATGAGATTTATTCAACTTCCTGGTGATTCTCCACTACTTTATGTATCCAAATACAGCTTCTCACATCGCGATTCATCCTGGTTTGATTAGAATGACAAAGAAGTTGTCATATTCCCAAACAGGAAAACTGGGATCACCTGATTTGAAAGTGGGATAACTTCTTCATCCTAACTCCTATGAGATTTATTCAACTTCCTGGTGATTCTCCACTACTTTATGTATCCAAATACAGCTTCTCACATCGCGATTCATCCTGGTTTGATTAGAATGACAAAGAAGTTGTCATATTCCCAAACAGGAAAACTGGGATCACCTGATTTGAAAGTGGGATAACTTCTTCATCCTAACTCCTATGAGATTTATTCAACTTCCTGGTGATTCTCCACTACTTTATGTATCCAAATACAGCTTCTCACATCGCGATTCATCCTGGTTTGATTAGAATGACAAAGAAGTTGTCATATTCCCAAACAGGAAAACTGGGATCACCTGATTTGAAAGTGGGATAACTTCTTCATCCTAACTCCTATGAGATTTATTCAACTTCCTGGTGATTCTCCACTACTTTATGTATCCAAATACAGCTTCTCACATCGCGATTCATCCTGGTTTGATTAGAATGACAAAGAAGTTGTCATATTCCCAAACAGGAAAACTGGGATCACCTGATTTGAAAGTGGGATAACTTCTTCATCCTAACTCCTATGAGATTTATTCAACTTCCTGGTGATTCTCCACTACTTTATGTATCCAAATACAGCTTCTCACATCGCGATTCATCCTGGTTTGATTAGAATGACAAAGAAGTTGTCATATTCCCAAACAGGAAAACTGGGATCACCTGATTTGAAAGTGGGATAACTTCTTCATCCTAACTCCTATGAGATTTATTCAACTTCCTGGTGATTCTCCACTACTTTATGTATCCAAATACAGCTTCTCACATCGCGATTCATCCTGGTTTGATTAGAATGACAAAGAAGTTGTCATATTCCCAAACAGGAAAACTGGGATCACCTGATTTGAAAGTGGGATAACTTCTTCATCCTAACTCCTATGAGATTTATTCAACTTCCTGGTGATTCTCCACTACTTTATGTATCCAAATACAGCTTCTCACATCGCGATTCATCCTGGTTTGATTAGAATGACAAAGAAGTTGTCATATTCCCAAACAGGAAAACTGGGATCACCTGATTTGAAAGTGGGATAACTTCTTCATCCTAACTCCTATGAGATTTATTCAACTTCCTGGTGATTCTCCACTACTTTATGTATCCAAATACAGCTTCTCACATCGCGATTCATCCTGGTTTGATTAGAATGACAAAGAAGTTGTCATATTCCCAAACAGGAAAACTGGGATCACCTGATTTGAAAGTGGGATAACTTCTTCATCCTAACTCCTATGAGATTTATTCAACTTCCTGGTGATTCTCCACTACTTTATGTATCCAAATACAGCTTCTCACATCGCGATTCATCCTGGTTTGATTAGAATGACAAAGAAGTTGTCATATTCCCAAACAGGAAAACTGGGATCACCTGATTTGAAAGTGGGATAACTTCTTCATCCTAACTCCTATGAGATTTATTCAACTTCCTGGTGATTCTCCACTACTTTATGTATCCAAATACAGCTTCTCACATCGCGATTCATCCTGGTTTGATTAGAATGACAAAGAAGTTGTCATATTCCCAAACAGGAAAACTGGGATCACCTGATTTGAAAGTGGGATAACTTCTTCATCCTAACTCCTATGAGATTTATTCAACTTCCTGGTGATTCTCCACTACTTTATGTATCCAAATACAGCTTCTCACATCGCGATTCATCCTGGTTTGATTAGAATGACAAAGAAGTTGTCATATTCCCAAACAGGAAAACTGGGATCACCTGATTTGAAAGTGGGATAACTTCTTCATCCTAACTCCTATGAGATTTATTCAACTTCCTGGTGATTCTCCACTACTTTATGTATCCAAATACAGCTTCTCACATCGCGATTCATCCTGGTTTGATTAGAATGACAAAGAAGTTGTCATATTCCCAAACAGGAAAACTGGGATCACCTGATTTGAAAGTGGGATAACTTCTTCATCCTAACTCCTATGAGATTTATTCAACTTCCTGGTGATTCTCCACTACTTTATGTATCCAAATACAGCTTCTCACATCGCGATTCATCCTGGTTTGATTAGAATGACAAAGAAGTTGTCATATTCCCAAACAGGAAAACTGGGATCACCTGATTTGAAAGTGGGATAACTTCTTCATCCTAACTCCTATGAGATTTATTCAACTTCCTGGTGATTCTCCACTACTTTATGTATCCAAATACAGCTTCTCACATCGCGATTCATCCTGGTTTGATTAGAATGACAAAGAAGTTGTCATATTCCCAAACAGGAAAACTGGGATCACCTGATTTGAAAGTGGGATAACTTCTTCATCCTAACTCCTATGAGATTTATTCAACTTCCTGGTGATTCTCCACTACTTTATGTATCCAAATACAGCTTCTCACATCGCGATTCATCCTGGTTTGATTAGAATGACAAAGAAGTTGTCATATTCCCAAACAGGAAAACTGGGATCACCTGATTTGAAAGTGGGATAACTTCTTCATCCTAACTCCTATGAGATTTATTCAACTTCCTGGTGATTCTCCACTACTTTATGTATCCAAATACAGCTTCTCACATCGCGATTCATCCTGGTTTGATTAGAATGACAAAGAAGTTGTCATATTCCCAAACAGGAAAACTGGGATCACCTGATTTGAAAGTGGGATAACTTCTTCATCCTAACTCCTATGAGATTTATTCAACTTCCTGGTGATTCTCCACTACTTTATGTATCCAAATACAGCTTCTCACATCGCGATTCATCCTGGTTTGATTAGAATGACAAAGAAGTTGTCATATTCCCAAACAGGAAAACTGGGATCACCTGATTTGAAAGTGGGATAACTTCTTCATCCTAACTCCTATGAGATTTATTCAACTTCCTGGTGATTCTCCACTACTTTATGTATCCAAATACAGCTTCTCACATCGCGATTCATCCTGGTTTGATTAGAATGACAAAGAAGTTGTCATATTCCCAAACAGGAAAACTGGGATCACCTGATTTGAAAGTGGGATAACTTCTTCATCCTAACTCCTATGAGATTTATTCAACTTCCTGGTGATTCTCCACTACTTTATGTATCCAAATACAGCTTCTCACATCGCGATTCATCCTGGTTTGATTAGAATGACAAAGAAGTTGTCATATTCCCAAACAGGAAAACTGGGATCACCTGATTTGAAAGTGGGATAACTTCTTCATCCTAACTCCTATGAGATTTATTCAACTTCCTGGTGATTCTCCACTACTTTATGTATCCAAATACAGCTTCTCACATCGCGATTCATCCTGGTTTGATTAGAATGACAAAGAAGTTGTCATATTCCCAAACAGGAAAACTGGGATCACCTGATTTGAAAGTGGGATAACTTCTTCATCCTAACTCCTATGAGATTTATTCAACTTCCTGGTGATTCTCCACTACTTTATGTATCCAAATACAGCTTCTCACATCGCGATTCATCCTGGTTTGATTAGAATGACAAAGAAGTTGTCATATTCCCAAACAGGAAAACTGGGATCACCTGATTTGAAAGTGGGATAACTTCTTCATCCTAACTCCTATGAGATTTATTCAACTTCCTGGTGATTCTCCACTACTTTATGTATCCAAATACAGCTTCTCACATCGCGATTCATCCTGGTTTGATTAGAATGACAAAGAAGTTGTCATATTCCCAAACAGGAAAACTGGGATCACCTGATTTGAAAGTGGGATAACTTCTTCATCCTAACTCCTATGAGATTTATTCAACTTCCTGGTGATTCTCCACTACTTTATGTATCCAAATACAGCTTCTCACATCGCGATTCATCCTGGTTTGATTAGAATGACAAAGAAGTTGTCATATTCCCAAACAGGAAAACTGGGATCACCTGATTTGAAAGTGGGATAACTTCTTCATCCTAACTCCTATGAGATTTATTCAACTTCCTGGTGATTCTCCACTACTTTATGTATCCAAATACAGCTTCTCACATCGCGATTCATCCTGGTTTGATTAGAATGACAAAGAAGTTGTCATATTCCCAAACAGGAAAACTGGGATCACCTGATTTGAAAGTGGGATAACTTCTTCATCCTAACTCCTATGAGATTTATTCAACTTCCTGGTGATTCTCCACTACTTTATGTATCCAAATACAGCTTCTCACATCGCGATTCATCCTGGTTTGATTAGAATGACAAAGAAGTTGTCATATTCCCAAACAGGAAAACTGGGATCACCTGATTTGAAAGTGGGATAACTTCTTCATCCTAACTCCTATGAGATTTATTCAACTTCCTGGTGATTCTCCACTACTTTATGTATCCAAATACAGCTTCTCACATCGCGATTCATCCTGGTTTGATTAGAATGACAAAGAAGTTGTCATATTCCCAAACAGGAAAACTGGGATCACCTGATTTGAAAGTGGGATAACTTCTTCATCCTAACTCCTATGAGATTTATTCAACTTCCTGGTGATTCTCCACTACTTTATGTATCCAAATACAGCTTCTCACATCGCGATTCATCCTGGTTTGATTAGAATGACAAAGAAGTTGTCATATTCCCAAACAGGAAAACTGGGATCACCTGATTTGAAAGTGGGATAACTTCTTCATCCTAACTCCTATGAGATTTATTCAACTTCCTGGTGATTCTCCACTACTTTATGTATCCAAATACAGCTTCTCACATCGCGATTCATCCTGGTTTGATTAGAATGACAAAGAAGTTGTCATATTCCCAAACAGGAAAACTGGGATCACCTGATTTGAAAGTGGGATAACTTCTTCATCCTAACTCCTATGAGATTTATTCAACTTCCTGGTGATTCTCCACTACTTTATGTATCCAAATACAGCTTCTCACATCGCGATTCATCCTGGTTTGATTAGAATGACAAAGAAGTTGTCATATTCCCAAACAGGAAAACTGGGATCACCTGATTTGAAAGTGGGATAACTTCTTCATCCTAACTCCTATGAGATTTATTCAACTTCCTGGTGATTCTCCACTACTTTATGTATCCAAATACAGCTTCTCACATCGCGATTCATCCTGGTTTGATTAGAATGACAAAGAAGTTGTCATATTCCCAAACAGGAAAACTGGGATCACCTGATTTGAAAGTGGGATAACTTCTTCATCCTAACTCCTATGAGATTTATTCAACTTCCTGGTGATTCTCCACTACTTTATGTATCCAAATACAGCTTCTCACATCGCGATTCATCCTGGTTTGATTAGAATGACAAAGAAGTTGTCATATTCCCAAACAGGAAAACTGGGATCACCTGATTTGAAAGTGGGATAACTTCTTCATCCTAACTCCTATGAGATTTATTCAACTTCCTGGTGATTCTCCACTACTTTATGTATCCAAATACAGCTTCTCACATCGCGATTCATCCTGGTTTGATTAGAATGACAAAGAAGTTGTCATATTCCCAAACAGGAAAACTGGGATCACCTGATTTGAAAGTGGGATAACTTCTTCATCCTAACTCCTATGAGATTTATTCAACTTCCTGGTGATTCTCCACTACTTTATGTATCCAAATACAGCTTCTCACATCGCGATTCATCCTGGTTTGATTAGAATGACAAAGAAGTTGTCATATTCCCAAACAGGAAAACTGGGATCACCTGATTTGAAAGTGGGATAACTTCTTCATCCTAACTCCTATGAGATTTATTCAACTTCCTGGTGATTCTCCACTACTTTATGTATCCAAATACAGCTTCTCACATCGCGATTCATCCTGGTTTGATTAGAATGACAAAGAAGTTGTCATATTCCCAAACAGGAAAACTGGGATCACCTGATTTGAAAGTGGGATAACTTCTTCATCCTAACTCCTATGAGATTTATTCAACTTCCTGGTGATTCTCCACTACTTTATGTATCCAAATACAGCTTCTCACATCGCGATTCATCCTGGTTTGATTAGAATGACAAAGAAGTTGTCATATTCCCAAACAGGAAAACTGGGATCACCTGATTTGAAAGTGGGATAACTTCTTCATCCTAACTCCTATGAGATTTATTCAACTTCCTGGTGATTCTCCACTACTTTATGTATCCAAATACAGCTTCTCACATCGCGATTCATCCTGGTTTGATTAGAATGACAAAGAAGTTGTCATATTCCCAAACAGGAAAACTGGGATCACCTGATTTGAAAGTGGGATAACTTCTTCATCCTAACTCCTATGAGATTTATTCAACTTCCTGGTGATTCTCCACTACTTTATGTATCCAAATACAGCTTCTCACATCGCGATTCATCCTGGTTTGATTAGAATGACAAAGAAGTTGTCATATTCCCAAACAGGAAAACTGGGATCACCTGATTTGAAAGTGGGATAACTTCTTCATCCTAACTCCTATGAGATTTATTCAACTTCCTGGTGATTCTCCACTACTTTATGTATCCAAATACAGCTTCTCACATCGCGATTCATCCTGGTTTGATTAGAATGACAAAGAAGTTGTCATATTCCCAAACAGGAAAACTGGGATCACCTGATTTGAAAGTGGGATAACTTCTTCATCCTAACTCCTATGAGATTTATTCAACTTCCTGGTGATTCTCCACTACTTTATGTATCCAAATACAGCTTCTCACATCGCGATTCATCCTGGTTTGATTAGAATGACAAAGAAGTTGTCATATTCCCAAACAGGAAAACTGGGATCACCTGATTTGAAAGTGGGATAACTTCTTCATCCTAACTCCTATGAGATTTATTCAACTTCCTGGTGATTCTCCACTACTTTATGTATCCAAATACAGCTTCTCACATCGCGATTCATCCTGGTTTGATTAGAATGACAAAGAAGTTGTCATATTCCCAAACAGGAAAACTGGGATCACCTGATTTGAAAGTGGGATAACTTCTTCATCCTAACTCCTATGAGATTTATTCAACTTCCTGGTGATTCTCCACTACTTTATGTATCCAAATACAGCTTCTCACATCGCGATTCATCCTGGTTTGATTAGAATGACAAAGAAGTTGTCATATTCCCAAACAGGAAAACTGGGATCACCTGATTTGAAAGTGGGATAACTTCTTCATCCTAACTCCTATGAGATTTATTCAACTTCCTGGTGATTCTCCACTACTTTATGTATCCAAATACAGCTTCTCACATCGCGATTCATCCTGGTTTGATTAGAATGACAAAGAAGTTGTCATATTCCCAAACAGGAAAACTGGGATCACCTGATTTGAAAGTGGGATAACTTCTTCATCCTAACTCCTATGAGATTTATTCAACTTCCTGGTGATTCTCCACTACTTTATGTATCCAAATACAGCTTCTCACATCGCGATTCATCCTGGTTTGATTAGAATGACAAAGAAGTTGTCATATTCCCAAACAGGAAAACTGGGATCACCTGATTTGAAAGTGGGATAACTTCTTCATCCTAACTCCTATGAGATTTATTCAACTTCCTGGTGATTATCCACTACTTTATGTATCCAAATACAGCTTCTCACATCGCGATTCATCCTGGTTTGATTAGAATGACAAAGAAGTTGTCATATTCCCAAACAGGAAAACTGGGATCACCTGATTTGAAAGTGGGATAACTTCTTCATCCTAACTCCTATGAGATTTATTCAACTTCCTGGTGATTCTCCACTACTTTATGTATCCAAATACAGCTTCTCACATCGCGATTCATCCTGGTTTGATTAGAATGACAAAGAAGTTGTCATATTCCCAAACAGGAAAACTGGGATCACCTGATTTGAAAGTGGGATAACTTCTTCATCCTAACTCCTATGAGATTTATTCAACTTCCTGGTGATTCTCCACTACTTTATGTATCCAAATACAGCTTCTCACATCGCGATTCATCCTGGTTTGATTAGAATGACAAAGAAGTTGTCATATTCCCAAACAGGAAAACTGGGATCACCTGATTTGAAAGTGGGATAACTTCTTCATCCTAACTCCTATGAGATTTATTCAACTTCCTGGTGATTCTCCACTACTTTATGTATCCAAATACAGCTTCTCACATCGCGATTCATCCTGGTTTGATTAGAATGACAAAGAAGTTGTCATATTCCCAAACAGGAAAACTGGGATCACCTGATTTGAAAGTGGGATAACTTCTTCATCCTAACTCCTATGAGATTTATTCAACTTCCTGGTGATTCTCCACTACTTTATGTATCCAAATACAGCTTCTCACATCGCGATTCATCCTGGTTTGATTAGAATGACAAAGAAGTTGTCATATTCCCAAACAGGAAAACTGGGATCACCTGATTTGAAAGTGGGATAACTTCTTCATCCTAACTCCTATGAGATTTATTCAACTTCCTGGTGATTCTCCACTACTTTATGTATCCAAATACAGCTTCTCACATCGCGATTCATCCTGGTTTGATTAGAATGACAAAGAAGTTGTCATATTCCCAAACAGGAAAACTGGGATCACCTGATTTGAAAGTGGGATAACTTCTTCATCCTAACTCCTATGAGATTTATTCAACTTCCTGGTGATTCTCCACTACTTTATGTATCCAAATACAGCTTCTCACATCGCGATTCATCCTGGTTTGATTAGAATGACAAAGAAGTTGTCATATTCCCAAACAGGAAAACTGGGATCACCTGATTTGAAAGTGGGATAACTTCTTCATCCTAACTCCTATGAGATTTATTCAACTTCCTGGTGATTCTCCACTACTTTATGTATCCAAATACAGCTTCTCACATCGCGATTCATCCTGGTTTGATTAGAATGACAAAGAAGTTGTCATATTCCCAAACAGGAAAACTGGGATCACCTGATTTGAAAGTGGGATAACTTCTTCATCCTAACTCCTATGAGATTTATTCAACTTCCTGGTGATTCTCCACTACTTTATGTATCCAAATACAGCTTCTCACATCGCGATTCATCCTGGTTTGATTAGAATGACAAAGAAGTTGTCATATTCCCAAACAGGAAAACTGGGATCACCTGATTTGAAAGTGGGATAACTTCTTCATCCTAACTCCTATGAGATTTATTCAACTTCCTGGTGATTCTCCACTACTTTATGTATCCAAATACAGCTTCTCACATCGCGATTCATCCTGGTTTGATTAGAATGACAAAGAAGTTGTCATATTCCCAAACAGGAAAACTGGGATCACCTGATTTGAAAGTGGGATAACTTCTTCATCCTAACTCCTATGAGATTTATTCAACTTCCTGGTGATTCTCCACTACTTTATGTATCCAAATACAGCTTCTCACATCGCGATTCATCCTGGTTTGATTAGAATGACAAAGAAGTTGTCATATTCCCAAACAGGAAAACTGGGATCACCTGATTTGAAAGTGGGATAACTTCTTCATCCTAACTCCTATGAGATTTATTCAACTTCCTGGTGATTCTCCACTACTTTATGTATCCAAATACAGCTTTCACATCGCGATTCATCCTGGTTTGATTAGAATGACAAAGAAGTTGTCATATTCCCAAACAGGAAAACTGGGATCACATGATTTGAAAGTGGGATAACTTCTTCGTCCTAACTCCTATGAGATTTATTCAACTTCCTGGTGATTCTCCACTACTTTATGTATCCAAATACAGCTTCTCACATCGCGATTCATCCTGGTTTGATTAGAATGACAAAGAAGTTGTCATATTCCCAAACAGAAAAACTGGGATCACCTGATTTGAAAGTGGGATAACTTCTTCATCCTAACTCCTATGAGATTTATTCAACTTCCTGGTGATTCTCCACTACTTTATGTATCCAAATACAGCTTCTCACATCGCGATTCATCCTGGTTTGATTAGAATGACAAAGAAGTTGTCATATTCCCAAACAGGAAAACTGGGATCACCTGATTTGAAAGTGGGATAACTTCTTCATCCTAACTCCTATGAGATTTATTCAACTTCCTGGTGATTCTCCACTACTTTATGTATCCAAATACAGCTTCTCACATCGCGATTCATCCTGGTTTGATTAGAATGACAAAGAAGTTGTCATATTCCCAAACAGGAAAACTGGGATCACCTGATTTGAAAGTGGGATAACTTCTTCATCCTAACTCCTATGAGATTTATTCAACTTCCTGGTGATTCTCCACTACTTTATGTATCCAAATACAGCTTCTCACATCGCGATTCATCCTGGTTTGATTAGAATGACAAAGAAGTTGTCATATTCCCAAACAGGAAAACTGGGATCACCTGATTTGAAAGTGGGATAACTTCTTCATCCTAACTCCTATGAGATTTATTCAACTTCCTGGTGATTCTCCACTACTTTATGTATCCAAATACAGCTTCTCACATCGCGATTCATCCTGGTTTGATTAGAATGACAAAGAAGTTGTCATATTCCCAAACAGGAAAACTGGGATCACCTGATTTGAAAGTGGGATAACTTCTTCATCCTAACTCCTATGAGATTTATTCAACTTCCTGGTGATTCTCCACTACTTTATGTATCCAAATACAGCTTCTCACATCGCGATTCATCCTGGTTTGATTAGAATGACAAAGAAGTTGTCATATTCCCAAACAGGAAAACTGGGATCACCTGATTTGAAAGTGGGATAACTTCTTCATCCTAACTCCTATGAGATTTATTCAACTTCCTGGTGATTCTCCACTACTTTATGTATCCAAATACAGCTTCTCACATCGCGATTCATCCTGGTTTGATTAGAATGACAAAGAAGTTGTCATATTCCCAAACAGGAAAACTGGGATCACCTGATTTGAAAGTGGGATAACTTCTTCATCCTAACTCCTATGAGATTTATTCAACTTCCTGGTGATTCTCCACTACTTTATGTATCCAAATACAGCTTCTCACATCGCGATTCATCCTGGTTTGATTAGAATGACAAAGAAGTTGTCATATTCCCAAACAGGAAAACTGGGATCACCTGATTTGAAAGTGGGATAACTTCTTCATCCTAACTCCTATGAGATTTATTCAACTTCCTGGTGATTCTCCACTACTTTATGTATCCAAATACAGCTTCTCACATCGCGATTCATCCTGGTTTGATTAGAATGACAAAGAAGTTGTCATATTCCCAAACAGGAAAACTGGGATCACCTGATTTGAAAGTGGGATAACTTCTTCATCCTAACTCCTATGAGATTTATTCAACTTCCTGGTGATTCTCCACTACTTTATGTATCCAAATACAGCTTCTCACATCGCGATTCATCCTGGTTTGATTAGAATGACAAAGAAGTTGTCATATTCCCAAACAGGAAAACTGGGATCACCTGATTTGAAAGTGGGATAACTTCTTCATCCTAACTCCTATGAGATTTATTCAACTTCCTGGTGATTCTCCACTACTTTATGTATCCAAATACAGCTTCTCACATCGCGATTCATCCTGGTTTGATTAGAATGACAAAGAAGTTGTCATATTCCCAAACAGGAAAACTGGGATCACCTGATTTGAAAGTGGGATAACTTCTTCATCCTAACTCCTATGAGATTTATTCAACTTCCTGGTGATTCTCCACTACTTTATGTATCCAAATACAGCTTCTCACATCGCGATTCATCCTGGTTTGATTAGAATGACAAAGAAGTTGTCATATTCCCAAACAGGAAAACTGGGATCACCTGATTTGAAAGTGGGATAACTTCTTCATCCTAACTCCTATGAGATTTATTCAACTTCCTGGTGATTCTCCACTACTTTATGTATCCAAATACAGCTTCTCACATCGCGATTCATCCTGGTTTGATTAGAATGACAAAGAAGTTGTCATATTCCCAAACAGGAAAACTGGGATCACCTGATTTGAAAGTGGGATAACTTCTTCATCCTAACTCCTATGAGATTTATTCAACTTCCTGGTGATTCTCCACTACTTTATGTATCCAAATACAGCTTCTCACATCGCGATTCATCCTGGTTTGATTAGAATGACAAAGAAGTTGTCATATTCCCAAACAGGAAAACTGGGATCACCTGATTTGAAAGTGGGATAACTTCTTCATCCTAACTCCTATGAGATTTATTCAACTTCCTGGTGATTCTCCACTACTTTATGTATCCAAATACAGCTTCTCACATCGCGATTCATCCTGGTTTGATTAGAATGACAAAGAAGTTGTCATATTCCCAAACAGGAAAACTGGGATCACCTGATTTGAAAGTGGGATAACTTCTTCATCCTAACTCCTATGAGATTTATTCAACTTCCTGGTGATTCTCCACTACTTTATGTATCCAAATACAGCTTCTCACATCGCGATTCATCCTGGTTTGATTAGAATGACAAAGAAGTTGTCATATTCCCAAACAGGAAAACTGGGATCACCTGATTTGAAAGTGGGATAACTTCTTCATCCTAACTCCTATGAGATTTATTCAACTTCCTGGTGATTCTCCACTACTTTATGTATCCAAATACAGCTTCTCACATCGCGATTCATCCTGGTTTGATTAGAATGACAAAGAAGTTGTCATATTCCCAAACAGGAAAACTGGGATCACCTGATTTGAAAGTGGGATAACTTCTTCATCCTAACTCCTATGAGATTTATTCAACTTCCTGGTGATTCTCCACTACTTTATGTATCCAAATACAGCTTCTCACATCGCGATTCATCCTGGTTTGATTAGAATGACAAAGAAGTTGTCATATTCCCAAACAGAAAAACTGGGATCACCTGATTTGAAAGTGGGATAACTTCTTCATCCTAACTCCTATGAGATTTATTCAACTTCCTGGTGATTCTCCACTACTTTATGTATCCAAATACAGCTTCTCACATCGCGATTCATCCTGGTTTGATTAGAATGACAAAGAAGTTGTCATATTCCCAAACAGGAAAACTGGGATCACCTGATTTGAAAGTGGGATAACTTCTTCATCCTAACTCCTATGAGATTTATTCAACTTCCTGGTGATTCTCCACTACTTTATGTATCCAAATACAGCTTCTCACATCGCGATTCATCCTGGTTTGATTAGAATGACAAAGAAGTTGTCATATTCCCAAACAGGAAAACTGGGATCACCTGATTTGAAAGTGGGATAACTTCTTCATCCTAACTCCTATGAGATTTATTCAACTTCCTGGTGATTCTCCACTACTTTATGTATCCAAATACAGCTTCTCACATCGCGATTCATCCTGGTTTGATTAGAATGACAAAGAAGTTGTCATATTCCCAAACAGGAAAACTGGGATCACCTGATTTGAAAGTGGGATAACTTCTTCATCCTAACTCCTATGAGATTTATTCAACTTCCTGGTGATTCTCCACTACTTTATGTATCCAAATACAGCTTCTCACATCGCGATTCATCCTGGTTTGATTAGAATGACAAAGAAGTTGTCATATTCCCAAACAGGAAAACTGGGATCACCTGATTTGAAAGTGGGATAACTTCTTCATCCTAACTCCTATGAGATTTATTCAACTTCCTGGTGATTCTCCACTACTTTATGTATCCAAATACAGCTTCTCACATCGCGATTCATCCTGGTTTGATTAGAATGACAAAGAAGTTGTCATATTCCCAAACAGGAAAACTGGGATCACCTGATTTGAAAGTGGGATAACTTCTTCATCCTAACTCCTATGAGATTTATTCAACTTCCTGGTGATTCTCCACTACTTTATGTATCCAAATACAGCTTCTCACATCGCGATTCATCCTGGTTTGATTAGAATGACAAAGAAGTTGTCATATTCCCAAACAGGAAAACTGGGATCACCTGATTTGAAAGTGGGATAACTTCTTCATCCTAACTCCTATGAGATTTATTCAACTTCCTGGTGATTCTCCACTACTTTATGTATCCAAATACAGCTTCTCACATCGCGATTCATCCTGGTTTGATTAGAATGACAAAGAAGTTGTCATATTCCCAAACAGGAAAACTGGGATCACCTGATTTGAAAGTGGGATAACTTCTTCATCCTAACTCCTATGAGATTTATTCAACTTCCTGGTGATTCTCCACTACTTTATGTATCCAAATACAGCTTCTCACATCGCGATTCATCCTGGTTTGATTAGAATGACAAAGAAGTTGTCATATTCCCAAACAGGAAAACTGGGATCACCTGATTTGAAAGTGGGATAACTTCTTCATCCTAACTCCTATGAGATTTATTCAACTTCCTGGTGATTCTCCACTACTTTATGTATCCAAATACAGCTTCTCACATCGCGATTCATCCTGGTTTGATTAGAATGACAAAGAAGTTGTCATATTCCCAAACAGGAAAACTGGGATCACCTGATTTGAAAGTGGGATAACTTCTTCATCCTAACTCCTATGAGATTTATTCAACTTCCTGGTGATTCTCCACTACTTTATGTATCCAAATACAGCTTCTCACATCGCGATTCATCCTGGTTTGATTAGAATGACAAAGAAGTTGTCATATTCCCAAACAGGAAAACTGGGATCACCTGATTTGAAAGTGGGATAACTTCTTCATCCTAACTCCTATGAGATTTATTCAACTTCCTGGTGATTCTCCACTACTTTATGTATCCAAATACAGCTTCTCACATCGCGATTCATCCTGGTTTGATTAGAATGACAAAGAAGTTGTCATATTCCCAAACAGGAAAACTGGGATCACCTGATTTGAAAGTGGGATAACTTCTTCATCCTAACTCCTATGAGATTTATTCAACTTCCTGGTGATTCTCCACTACTTTATGTATCCAAATACAGCTTCTCACATCGCGATTCATCCTGGTTTGATTAGAATGACAAAGAAGTTGTCATATTCCCAAACAGGAAAACTGGGATCACCTGATTTGAAAGTGGGATAACTTCTTCATCCTAACTCCTATGAGATTTATTCAACTTCCTGGTGATTCTCCACTACTTTATGTATCCAAATACAGCTTCTCAGATCGCGATTCATCCTGGTTTGATTAGAATGACAAAGAAGTTGTCATATTCCCAAACAGGAAAACTGGGATCACCTGATTTGAAAGTGGGATAACTTCTTCATCCTAACTCCTATGAGATTTATTCAACTTCCTGGTGATTCTCCACTACTTTATGTATCCAAATACAGCTTCTCACATCGCGATTCATCCTGGTTTGATTAGAATGACAAAGAAGTTGTCATATTCCCAAACAGGAAAACTGGGATCACCTGATTTGAAAGTGGGATAACTTCTTCATCCTAACTCCTATGAGATTTATTCAACTTCCTGGTGATTCTCCACTACTTTATGTATCCAAATACAGCTTCTCACATCGCGATTCATCCTGGTTTGATTAGAATGACAAAGAAGTTGTCATATTCCCAAACAGGAAAACTGGGATCACCTGATTTGAAAGTGGGATAACTTCTTCATCCTAACTCCTATGAGATTTATTCAACTTCCTGGTGATTCTCCACTACTTTATGTATCCAAATACAGCTTCTCACATCGCGATTCATCCTGGTTTGATTAGAATGACAAAGAAGTTGTCATATTCCCAAACAGGAAAACTGGGATCACCTGATTTGAAAGTGGGATAACTTCTTCATCCTAACTCCTATGAGATTTATTCAACTTCCTGGTGATTCTCCACTACTTTATGTATCCAAATACAGCTTCTCACATCGCGATTCATCCTGGTTTGATTAGAATGACAAAGAAATTGTCATATTCTCAAAAAACAAAAACTGGGATCACCTGATTTGAAAGTGGGATAACTTCTTCATCCTAACTCCTATGAGATTTATTCAACTTCCTGGTGATTCTCCACTGCTTTATGTATCCAAATACAGCTTCTCATATCGCGATTCATCCTGGTTTGATTAGAATGACAAAGAAGTTGTCATATTCCCAAACAGGAAAACTGGGATCACCTGATTTGAAAGTGGGATAACTTCTTCATCCTAACTCCTATGAGATTTATTCAACTTCCTGGTGATTCTCCACTACTTTATGTATCCAAATACAGCTTCTCACATCGCGATTCATCCTGGTTTGATTAGAATGACAAAGAAGTTGTCATATTCCCAAACAGGAAAACTGGGATCACCTGATTTGAAAGTGGGATAACTTCTTCATCCTAACTCCTATGAGATTTATTCAACTTCCTGGTGATTCTCCACTACTTTATGTATCCAAATACAGCTTCTCACATCGCGATTCATCCTGGTTTGATTAGAATGACAAAGAAGTTGTCATATTCCCAAACAGGAAAACTGGGATCACCTGATTTGAAAGTGGGATAACTTCTTCATCCTAACTCCTATGAGATTTATTCAACTTCCTGGTGATTCTCCACTACTTTATGTATCCAAATACAGCTTCTCACATCGCGATTCATCCTGGTTTGATTAGAATGACAAAGAAGTTGTCATATTCCCAAACAGAAAAACTGGGATCACCTGATTTGAAAGTGGGATAACTTCTTCATCCTAACTCCTATGAGATTTATTCAACTTCCTGGTGATTCTCCACTACTTTATGTATCCAAATACAGCTTCTCACATCGCGATTCATCCTGGTTTGATTAGAATGACAAAGAAGTTGTCATATTCCCAAACAGGAAAACTGGGATCACCTGATTTGAAAGTGGGATAACTTCTTCATCCTAACTCCTATGAGATTTATTCAACTTCCTGGTGATTCTCCACTACTTTATGTATCCAAATACAGCTTCTCACATCGCGATTCATCCTGGTTTGATTAGAATGACAAAGAAGTTGTCATATTCCCAAACAGGAAAACTGGGATCACCTGATTTGAAAGTGGGATAACTTCTTCATCCTAACTCCTATGAGATTTATTCAACTTCCTGGTGATTCTCCACTACTTTATGTATCCAAATACAGCTTCTCACATCGCGATTCATCCTGGTTTGATTAGAATGACAAAGAAGTTGTCATATTCCCAAACAGGAAAACTGGGATCACCTGATTTGAAAGTGGGATAACTTCTTCATCCTAACTCCTATGAGATTTATTCAACTTCCTGGTGATTCTCCACTACTTTATGTATCCAAATACAGCTTCTCACATCGCGATTCATCCTGGTTTGATTAGAATGACAAAGAAGTTGTCATATTCCCAAACAGGAAAACTGGGATCACCTGATTTGAAAGTGGGATAACTTCTTCATCCTAACTCCTATGAGATTTATTCAACTTCCTGGTGATTCTCCACTACTTTATGTATCCAAATACAGCTTCTCACATCGCGATTCATCCTGGTTTGATTAGAATGACAAAGAAGTTGTCATATTCCCAAACAGGAAAACTGGGATCACCTGATTTGAAAGTGGGATAACTTCTTCATCCTAACTCCTATGAGATTTATTCAACTTCCTGGTGATTCTCCACTACTTTATGTATCCAAATACAGCTTCTCACATCGCGATTCATCCTGGTTTGATTAGAATGACAAAGAAGTTGTCATATTCCCAAACAGGAAAACTGGGATCACCTGATTTGAAAGTGGGATAACTTCTTCATCCTAACTCCTATGAGATTTATTCAACTTCCTGGTGATTCTCCACTACTTTATGTATCCAAATACAGCTTCTCACATCGCGATTCATCCTGGTTTGATTAGAATGACAAAGAAGTTGTCATATTCCCAAACAGGAAAACTGGGATCACCTGATTTGAAAGTGGGATAACTTCTTCATCCTAACTCCTATGAGATTTATTCCACTTCGTGGTGATTCTTTCACATCACGATTCATCCTGGTTTGATTAGAATGACAAAAAAGTAGTCATATTCTCAAACAGGAAAACTGGGATCACCTGATTTGAAAGTGGGATAACTTCTTCATCCTAACTCCTATGAGATTTATTCAACTTCCTGGTGATTCTCCACTACTTTATGTATCCAAATACAGCTTCTCACATCGCGATTCATCCTGGTTTGATTAGAATGACAAAGAAGTTGTCATATTCCCAAACAGGAAAACTGGGATCACCTGATTTGAAAGTGGGATAACTTCTTCATCCTAACTCCTATGAGATTTATTCAACTTCCTGGTGATTCTCCACTACTTTATGTATCCAAATACAGCTTCTCACATCGCGATTCATCCTGGTTTGATTAGAATGACAAAGAAGTTGTCATATTCCCAAACAGGAAAACTGGGATCACCTGATTTGAAAGTGGGATAACTTCTTCATCCTAACTCCTATGAGATTTATTCAACTTCCTGGTGATTCTCCACTACTTTATGTATCCAAATACAGCTTCTCACATCGCGATTCATCCTGGTTTGATTAGAATGACAAAGAAGTTGTCATATTCCCAAACAGGAAAACTGGGATCACCTGATTTGAAAGTGGGATAACTTCTTCATCCTAACTCCTATGAGATTTATTCAACTTCCTGGTGATTCTCCACTACTTTATGTATCCAAATACAGCTTCTCACATCGCGATTCATCCTGGTTTGATTAGAATGACAAAGAAGTTGTCATATTCCCAAACAGGAAAACTGGGATCACCTGATTTGAAAGTGGGATAACTTCTTCATCCTAACTCCTATGAGATTTATTCAACTTCCTGGTGATTCTCCACTACTTTATGTATCCAACTACAGCTTCTCACATCGCGGTTCATCCTGGTTTGATTAGAATGACAAAGAAGTTCTCATATTCCCAAACATAAAAACTGGGATCACCTGATTTGAAAGTGGGATAACTTCTTCATCCTAACTCCTATGAGATTTATTTGGTGATTCTCCACTACTTTATGTATCCAAATACAGATTCTCACATCGTGATTTATCCTTGTTTGATTAGAATGACAAAGAAGTTGTCATATTCCCAAACAAGAAAACTGGGATCACCTGATTTGAAAGTGGGATAACTTCTTCATCCTAACTCCTATGAGATTTATTCAACTTCCTGGTGATTCTCCACTACTTTATGTATCCAAATCCAGCTTCTCACATCGCGATTCATCCTGGTTTGATTAGAATGACAAAGAAGTTGTCATATTCCCAAACAGGAAAACTGGGATCACCTGATTTGAAAGTGGGATAACTTCTTCATCCTAACTCCTATGAGATTTATTCAACTTCCTGGTGATTCTCCACTACTTTATGTATCCAAATACAGCTTTCACATCACGATTCATCCTGGTTTGATTAGAATGACAAAGAAGTTGTCATATTCCCAAACAGGAAAACTGGGATCACCTGATTTGAAAGTGGGATAACTTCTTCATCCTAACTCCTATGAGATTTATTCAACTTCCTGGTGATTCTCCACTACTTTATGTATCCAAATACAGCTTCTCACATCGCGATTCATCCTGGTTTGATTAGAATGACAAAGAAGTTGTCATATTCCCAAACAGGAAAACTGGGATCACCTGATTTGAAAGTGGGATAACTTCTTCATCCTAACTCCTATGAGATTTATTCAACTTCCTGGTGATTCTCCACTACTTTATGTATCCAAATACAGCTTTTCACATCGCGATTCATCCTGGTTTGATTAGAATGACAAAGAAGTTGTCATATTCCCAAACAGGAAAACTGGGATCACCTGATTTGAAAGTGGGATAACTTCTTCATCCTAACTCCTATGAGATTTATTCAACTTCCTGGTGATTCTCCACTACTTTATGTATCCAAATACAGCTTCTCACATCGCGATTCATCCTGGTTTGATTAGAATGACAAAGAAGTTGTCATATTCCCAAACAGGAAAACTGGGATCACCTGATTTGAAAGTGGGATAACTTCTTCATCCTAACTCCTATGAGATTTATTCAACTTCCTGGTGATTCTCCACTACTTTATGTATCCAAATCCAGCTTCTCACATCGCGATTCATCCTGGTTTGATTAGAATGACAAAGAAGTTGTCATATTCCCAAACAGGAAAACTGGGATCACCTGATTTGAAAGTGGGATAACTTCTTCATCCTAACTCCTATGAGATTTATTCAACTTCCTGGTGATTCTCCACTACTTTATGTATCCAAATACAGCTTCTCACATCGCGATTCATCCTGGTTTGATTAGAATGACAAAGAAGTTGTCATATTCCCAAACAGAAAAACTGGGATCACCTGATTTGAAAGTGGGATAACTTCTTCATCCTAACTCCTATGAGATTTATTCAACTTCCTGGTGATTCTCCACTACTTTATGTATCCAAATCCAGCTTCTCACATCGCGATTCATCTTGGTTTGATTAGAATGACAAAGAAGTTGTCATATTCCCAAACAGGAAAACTGGGATCACCTGATTTGAAAGTGGGATAACTTCTTCATCCTAACTCCTATGAGATTTATTCAACTTCCTGGTGATTCTCCACTACTTTATGTATCCAAATACAGCTTTCACATCGCGATTCATCCTGGTTTGATTAGAATGACAAAGAAGTTGTCATATTCCCAAACAGGAAAACTGGGATCACCTGATTTGAAAGTGGGATAACTTCTTCATCCTAACTCCTATGAGATTTATTCAACTTCCTGGTGATTCTCCACTACTTTATGTATCCAAATACAGCTTCTCACATCGCGATTCATCCTGGTTTGATTAGAATGACAAAGAAGTTGTCATATTCCCAAACAGGAAAACTGGGATCACCTGATTTGAAAGTGGGATAACTTCTTCATCCTAACTCCTATGAGATTTATTCAACTTCCTGGTGATTCTCCACTACTTTATGTATCCAAATACAGCTTCTCACATCGCGATTCATCCTGGTTTGATTAGAATGACAAAGAAGTTGTCATATTCCCAAACAGGAAAACTGGGATCACCTGATTTGAAAGTGGGATAACTTCTTCATCCTAACTCCTATGAGATTTATTCAACTTCCTGGTGATTCTCCACTACTTTATGTATCCAAATACAGCTTCTCACATCGCGATTCATCCTGGTTTGATTAGAATGACAAAGAAGTTGTCATATTCCCAAACAGGAAAACTGGGATCACCTGATTTGAAAGTGGGATAACTTCTTCATCCTAACTCCTATGAGATTTATTCAACTTCCTGGTGATTCTCCACTACTTTATGTATCCAAATACAGCTTTCACATCGCGATTCATCCTGGTTTGATTAGAATGACAAAGAAGTTGTCATATTCCCAAACAGGAAAACTGGGATCACCTGATTTGAAAGTGGGATAACTTCTTCATCCTAACTCCTATGAGATTTATTCAACTTCCTGGTGATTCTCCACTACTTTATGTATCCAAATACAGCTTCTCACATCGCGATTCATCCTGGTTTGATTAGAATGACAAAGAAGTTGTCATATTCCCAAACAGGAAAACTGGGATCACCTGATTTGAAAGTGGGATAACTTCTTCATCCTAACTCCTATGAGATTTATTCAACTTCCTGGTGATTCTCCACTACTTTATGTATCCAAATACAGCTTTTCACATCGCGATTCATCCTGGTTTGATTAGAATGACGAAGAAGTTGTCATATTCCCAAACAGGAAAACTGGGATCACCTGATTTGAAAGTGGGATAACTTCTTCATCCTAACTCCTATGAAATTTATTCAACTTCCTGGTAATTCTCCACTACTTTGTGTATCCAAATACAGCTTCTCAGATCGCGATTCATCCTGGTTTGATTAGAATACAAAGAAGTTGTCATATTCCCAAACAGGAAAACTGGGATCACCTGATTTGAAAGTGGGATAACTTCTTCATCCTAACTCCTATGAGATTTATTCAACTTCCTGGTGATTCTCCACTACTTTATGTATCCAAATACAGCTTCTCACATCGCGATTCATCCTGGTTTGATTAGAATGACAAAGAAGTTGTCATATTCCCAAACAGGAAAACTGGGATCACCTGATTTGAAAGTGGGATAACTTCTTCATCCTAACTCCTATGAGATTTATTCAACTTCCTGGTGATTCTCCACTACTTTATGTATCCAAATACAGCTTCTCACATCGCGATTCATCCTGGTTTGATTAGAATGACAAAGAAGTTGTCATATTCCCAAACAGGAAAACTGGGATCACCTGATTTGAAAGTGGGATAACTTCTTCATCCTAACTCCTATGAGATTTATTCAACTTCCTGGTGATTCTCCACTACTTTATGTATCCAAATACAGCTTTCACATCGCGATTCATCCTGGTTTGATTAGAATGACAAAGAAGTTGTCATATTCCCAAACAGGAAAACTGGGATCACCTGATTTGAAAGTGGGATAACTTCTTCATCCTAACTCCTATGAGATTTATTCAACTTCCTGGTGATTCTCCACTACTTTATGTATCCAAATACAGCTTCTCACATCGCGATTCATCCTGGTTTGATTAGAATGACAAAGAAGTTGTCATATTCCCTAACAGAAAACTGGGATCACCTGATTTGAAAGTGGGATAACTTCTTCATCCTAACTCCTATGAGATTTATTCAACTTCCTGGTGATTCTCCACTACTTTATGTATCCAAATACAGCTTTCACATCGCGATTCATCCTGGTTTGATTAGAATGACAAAGAAGTTGTCATATTCCCAAACAGGAAAACTGGGATCACCTGATTTGAAAGTGGGATAACTTCTTCATCCTAACTCCTATGAGATTTATTCAACTTCCTGGTGATTCTCCACTACTTTATGTATCCAAATACAGCTTCTCACATCGCGATTCATCCTGGTTTGATTAGAATGACAAAGAAGTTGTCATATTCCCAAACAGGAAAACTGGGATCACCTGATTTGAAAGTGGGATAACTTCTTCATCCTAACTCCTATGAGATTTATTCAACTTCCTGGTGATTCTCCACTACTTTATGTATCCAAATACAGCTTCTCACATCGCGATTCATCCTGGTTTGATTAGAATGACAAAGAAGTTGTCATATTCCCAAACAGGAAAACTGGGATCACCTGATTTGAAAGTGGGATAACTTCTTCATCCTAACTCCTATGAGATTTATTCAACTTCCTGGTGATTCTCCACTACTTTATGTATCCAAATACAGCTTCTCACATCGCGATTCATCCTGGTTTGATTAGAATGACAAAGAAGTTGTCATATTCCCAAACAGAAAAACTGGGATCACCTGATTTGAAAGTGGGATAACTTCTTCATCCTAACTCCTATGAGATTTATTCAACTTCCTGGTGATTCTCCACTACTTTATGTATCCAAATACAGCTTCTCACATCGCGATTCATCCTGGTTTGATTAGAATGACAAAGAAGTTGTCATATTCCCAAACAGGAAAACTGGGATCACCTGATTTGAAAGTGGGATAACTTCTTCATCCTAACTCCTATGAGATTTATTCAACTTCCTGGTGATTCTCCACTACTTTATGTATCCAAATACAGCTTTCACATCGCGATTCATCCTGGTTTGATTAGAATGACAAAGAAGTTGTCATATTCCCAAACAGGAAAACTGGGATCACCTGATTTGAAAGTGGGATAACTTCTTCATCCTAACTCCTATGAGATTTATTCAACTTCCTGGTGATTCTCCACTACTTTATGTATCCAAATACAGCTTCTCACATCGCGATTCATCCTGGTTTGATTAGAATGACAAGAAGTTGTCATATTCCCAAACAGAAAACTGGGATCACCTGATTTGAAAGTGGGATAACTTCTTCATCCTAACTCCTATGAGATTTATTCAACTTCCTGGTGATTCTCCACTACTTTATGTATCCAAATACAGCTTCTCACATCGCGATTCATCCTGGTTTGATTAGAATGACAAAGAAGTTGTCATATTCCCAAACAGGAAAACTGGGATCACCTGATTTGAAAGTGGGATAACTTCTTCATCCTAACTCCTATGAGATTTATTCAACTTCCTGGTGATTCTCCACTACTTTATGTATCCAAATACAGCTTCTCACATCGCGATTCATCCTGGTTTGATTAGAATGACAAAGAAGTTGTCATATTCCCAAACAGGAAAACTGGGATCACCTGATTTGAAAGTGGGATAACTTCTTCATCCTAACTCCTATGAGATTTATTCAACTTCCTGGTGATTCTCCACTACTTTATGTATCCAAATACAGCTTTTCACATCGCGATTCATCCTGGTTTGATTAGAATGACAAAGAAGTTGTCATATTCCCAAACAGGAAAACTGGGATCACCTGATTTGAAAGTGGGATAACTTCTTCATCCTAACTCCTATGAGATTTATTCAACTTCCTGGTGATTCTCCACTACTTTATGTATCCAAATACAGCTTCTCACATCGCGATTCATCCTGGTTTGATTAGAATGACAAAGAAGTTGTCATATTCCCAAACAGGAAAACTGGGATCACCTGATTTGAAAGTGGGATAACTTCTTCATCCTAACTCCTATGAGATTTATTCAACTTCCTGGTGATTCTCCACTACTTTATGTATCCAAATACAGCTTTCACATCGCGATTCATCCTGGTTTGATTAGAATGACAAAGAAGTTGTCATATTCCCAAACAGGAAAACTGGGATCACCTGATTTGAAAGTGGGATAACTTCTTCATCCTAACTCCTATGAGATTTATTCAACTTCCTGGTGATTCTCCACTACTTTATGTATCCAAATACAGCTTCTCACATCGCGATTCATCCTGGTTTGATTAGAATGACAAGAAGTTGTCATATTCCCAAACAGAAAAACTGGGATCACCTGATTTGAAAGTGGGATAACTTCTTCATCCTAACTCCTATGAGATTTATTCAACTTCCTGGTGATTCTCCACTACTTTATGTATCCAAATACAGCTTCTCACATCGCGATTCATCCTGGTTTGATTAGAATGACGAAGAAGTTGTCATATTCCCAAACAGGAAAACTGGGATCACCTGATTTGAAAGTGGGATAACTTCTTCATCCTAACTCCTATGAGATTTATTCAACTTCCTGGTGATTCTCCACTACTTTATGTATCCAAATACAGCTTCTCACATCGCGATTCATCCTGGTTTGATTAGAATGACAAAGAAGTTGTCATATTCCCAAACAGAAAAACTGGGATCACCTGATTTGAAAGTGGGATAACTTCTTCATCCTAACTCCTATGAGATTTATTCAACTTCCTGGTGATTCTCCACTACTTTATGTATCCAAATACAGCTTTCACATCGCGATTCATCCTGGTTTGATTAGAATGACAAAGAAGTTGTCATATTCCCAAACAGGAAAACTGGGATCACCTGATTTGAAAGTGGGATAACTTCTTCATCCTAACTCCTATGAGATTTATTCAACTTCCTGGTGATTCTCCACTACTTTATGTATCCAAATACAGCTTCTCACATCGCGATTCATCCTGGTTTGATTAGAATGACAAAGAAGTTGTCATATTCCCAAACAGAAAAACTGGGATCACCTGATTTGAAAGTGGGATAACTTCTTCATCCTAACTCCTATGAGATTTAACTTTGGTGATTCTCCACTACTTTATGTATCCAAATACAGCTTCTCACATCGCGATTCATCCTGGTTTGATTAGAATGACAAGAAGTTGTCATATTCCCAAACAGGAAAACTGGGATCACCTGATTTGAAAGTGGGATAACTTCTTCATCCTAACTCCTATGAGATTTATTCAACTTCCTGGTGATTCTCCACTACTTTATGTATCCAAATACAGCTTCTCACATCGCGATTCATCTGGTTTGATTAGAATGACAAAGAAGTTGTCATATTCCCAAACAGGAAAACTGGGATCACCTGATTTGAAAGTGGGATAACTTCTTCATCCTAACTCCTATGAGATTTATTCAACTTCCTGGTGATTCTCCACTACTTTATGTATCCAAATACAGCTTTCACATCGCGATTCATCCTGGTTTGATTAGAATGACAAAGAAGTTGTCATATTCCCAAACAGGAAAACTGGGATCACCTGATTTGAAAGTGGGATAACTTCTTCATCCTAACTCCTATGAGATTTGTTCAACTTCCTGGTGATTCTCCACTACTTTATGCATCCAAATACAGCTTCTCACATCGAGATTCATCCTGGTTTGATTAGAATGACAAAGAAGTTGTCATATTCCAAACAGAAAAACTGGGATCACCTGATTTGAAAGTGGGATAACTTCTTCATCCTAACTCCTATGAGATTTATTCAACTTCCTGGTGATTCTCCACTACTTTATGTATCCAAATACAGCTTTTCACATCGCGATTCATCCTGGTTTGATTAGAATGACAAAGAAGTTGTCATATTCCCAAACAGGAAAACTGGGATCACCTGATTTGAAAGTGGGATAACTTCTTCATCCTAACTCCTATGAGATTTATTCAACTTCCTGGTGATTCTCCACTACTTTATGTATCCAATACAGCTTCTCACATCGCGATTCATCCTGGTTTGATTAGAATGACAAAGAAGTTGTCATATTCCCAAACAGGAAAACTGGGATCACCTGATTTGAAAGTGGGATAACTTCTTCATCCTAACTCCTATGAGATTTATTCAACTTCCTGGTGATTCTCCACTACTTTATGTATCCAAATCAAGCTTCTCACATCGCGATTCATCCTGGTTTGATTAGAATGACAAAGAAGTTGTCATATTCCCAACAGGAAAACTGGGATCACCTGATTTGAAAGTGGGATAACTTCTTCATCCTAACTCCTATGAGATTTATTCAACTTCCTGGTGATTCTCCACTACTTTATGTATCCAAATACAGCTTCTCACATCGCGATTCATCCTGGTTTGATTAGAATGACAAAGAAGTTGTCATATTCCCAAACAGAAAAACTGGGATCACCTGATTTGAAAGTGGGATAACTTCTTCATCCTAACTCCTATGAGATTTATTCAACTTCCTGGTGATTCTCCACTACTTTATGTATCCAAATCAGCTTCTCACATCGCGATTCATCCTGGTTTGATTAGAATGACGAAGAAGTTGTCATATTCCCAAACAGGAAAACTGGGATCACCTGATTTGAAAGTGGGATAACTTCTTCATCCTAACTCCTATGAGATTTATTCAACTTCCTGGTGATTCTCCACTACTTTATGTATCCAAATACAACATTTCACATCACGATTCATCCTGGTTTGATTAGAATGACAAAGAAGTTGTCATATTCCCAAACAGGAAAACTGGGATCACCTGATTTGAAAGTGGGATAACTTCTTCATCCTAACTCCTATGAGATTTATTCAACTTCCTGGTGATTCTCCACTACTTTATGTATCCAAATACAACTTCTCACATCGCGATTCATCCTGGTTTGATTAGAATGACAAGAAGTTGTCATATTCCCAAACAGAAAAACTGGGATCACCTGATTTGAAAGTGGGATAACTTCTTCATCCTAACTCCTATGAGATTTATTCAACTTCCTGGTGATTCTCCACTACTTTATGTATCCAAATACAGCTTCTCACATCGCGATTCATCCTGGTTTGATTAGAATGACGAAGAAGTTGTCATATTCCCAAACAGGAAAACTGGGATCACCTGATTTGAAAGTGGGATAACTTCTTCATCCTAACTCCTATGAGATTTATTCAACTTCCTGGTGATTCTCCACTACTTTATGTATCCAAATCCAGCTTCTCACATCGCGATTCATCTTGGTTTGATTAGAATGACAAAGAAGTAGTCATATTCCCAAACAGGAAAACTGGGATCACCTGATTTGAAAGTGGGATAACTTCCTGGTGATTCTCCACTGGTTTATGTATCCAAAGACAACATTTCACATCACGATTCATCCTGGTTTGATTAGAATGACAAAGAAGTTGTCATATTCCCAAACAGGAAAACTGGGATCACCTGATTTGAAAGTGGGATAACTTCTTCATCCTAACTCCTATGAGATTTATTCAACTTCCTGGTGATTCTACACTACTTTATGTATCCAAATACAGCTTCTCACATCGCGATTCATCCTGGTTTGATTAGAATGACAAAGAAGTTGTCATATTCCCAAACAGAAAAACTGGGATCACCTGATTTGAAAGTGGGATAACTTCTTCATCCTAACTCCTATGAGATTTACTTGGTGATTCTCCACTACTTTATGTATCCAAATACAGCTTCTCACATCGCGATTCATCCTGGTTTGATTAGAATGACAAGAAGTTGTCATATTCCCAAACAGGAAAACTGGGATCACCTGATTTGAAAGTGGGATAACTTCTTCATCCTAACTCCTATGAGATTTATTCAACTTCCTGGTGATTCTCCACTACTTTATGTATCCAAATCCAGCTTCTCACATCGCGATTCATCTTGGTTTGATTAGAATGACAAAGAAGTTGTCATATTCCCAAACAGGAAAACTGGGATCACCTGATTTGAAAGTGGGATAACTTCTTCATCCTAACTCCTATGAGATTTATTCAACTTCCTGGTGATTCTCACTACTTTATGTATCCAAATACAGCTTCTCACATCGCGATTCATCCTGGTTTGATTAGAATGACAAAGAAGTTGTCATATTCCCAAACAGGAAAACTGGGATCACCTGATTTGAAAGTGGGATAACTTCTTCATCCTAACTCCTATGAGATTTATTCAACTTCCTGGTGATTCTCCACTACTTTATGTATCCAAATACAGCTTCTCACATCGCGATTCATCCTGGTTTGATTAGAATGACAAAGAAGTTGTCATATTCCAAACAGAAAAACTGGGATCACCTGATTTGAAAGTGGGATAACTTCTTCATCCTAACTCCTATGAGATTTATTCAACTTCCTGGTGATTCTCCACTACTTTATGTATCCAAATACAGTTTTCACATCGATTCATCCTGGTTTGATTAGAATGACAAAGAAGTTGTCATATTCCCAAACAGGAAAACTGGGATCACCTGATTTGAAAGTGGGATAACTTCTTCATCCTAACTCCTATGAGATTTATTCAACTTCCTGGTGATTCTCCACTACTTTATGTATCCAAATACAGCTTCTCACATCGCGATTCACCTGGTTTGATTAGAATGACAAAGAAGTTGTCATATTCCCAAACAGGAAAACTGGGATCACCTGATTTGAAAGTGGGATAACTTCTTCATCCTAACTCCTATGAGATTTATTCAACTTCCTGGTGATTCTCCACTACTTTATGTATCCAAATCAGCTTCTCACATCGCGATTCATCCTGGTTTGATTAGAATGACAAGAAGTTGTCATATTCCCAAACAGAAAACTGGGATCACCTGATTTGAAAGTGGGATAACTTCTTCATCCTAACTCCTATGAGATTTATTCAACTTCCTGGTGATTCTCCACTACTTTATGTATCCAAATACAGCTTCTCACATCGCGATTCATCCTGGTTTGATTAGAATGACAAAGAAGTTGTCATATTCCCAAACAGAAAAACTGGGATCACCTGATTTGAAAGTGGGATAACTTCTTCATCCTAACTCCTATGAGATTTATTCAACTTCCTGGTGATTCTCCACTACTTTATGTATCCAAATCAAGCTTCTCACATCGCGATTCATCCTGGTTTGATTAGAATGACAAAGAAGTTGTCATATTCCCAAACAGGAAAACTGGGATCACCTGATTTGAAAGTGGGATAACTTCTTCATCCTAACTCCTATGAGATTTATTCAACTTCCTGGTGATTCTCCACTACTTTATGTATCCAAATACAATTTCACATCGCGATTCATCCTGGTTTGATTAGAATGACAAAGAAGTTGTCATATTCCCAAACAGGAAAACTGGGATCACCTGATTTGAAAGTGGGATAACTTCTTCATCCTAACTCCTATGAGATTTATTCAACTTCCTGGTGATTCTCCACTACTTTATGTATCCAAATACAACTTCTCACATCGCGATTCATCCTGGTTTGATTAGAATGACAATGAAGTTGTCATATTCCCAAACAGAAAAACTGGGATCACCTGATTTGAAAGTGGGATAACTTCTTCATCCTAACTCCTATGAGATTTATTCAACTTCCTGGTGATTCTCCACTACTTTATGTATCCAAATACAGCTTCTCACATCGCGATTCATCCTGGTTTGATTAGAATGACGAAGAAGTTGTCATATTCCAAACAGGAAAACTGGGATCACCTGATTTGAAAGTGGGATAACTTCTTCATCCTAACTCCTATGAGATTTATTCAACTTCCTGGTGATTCTCCACTACTTTATGTATCCAAATCCAGCTTCTCACATCGCGATTCATCTTGGTTTGATTAGAATGACAAAGAAGTTGTCATATTCCCAAACAGGAAAACTGGGATCACCTGATTTGAAAGTGGGATAAACTTCCTGGTGATTTCCACTGGTTTATGTATCCAAGACAACATTTCCACATCACGATTCATCCTGGTTTGATTAGAATGACAAAGAAGTTGTCATATTCCCAAACAGGAAAACTGGGATCACCTGATTTGAAAGTGGGATAACTTCTTCATCCTAACTCCTATGAGATTTATTCAACTTCCTGGTGATTCTCCACTACTTTATGTATCCAAATACAGCTTCTCACATCGCGATTCATCCTGGTTTGATTAGAATGACAAAGAAGTTGTCATATTCCCAAACAGAAAAACTGGGATCACCTGATTTGAAAGTGGGATAACTTCTTCATCCTAACTCCTATGAGATTTACTTTGGTGATTCTCCACTACTTTATGTATCCAAATACAGCTTCTCACATCGCGATTCATCCTGGTTTGATTAGAATGACAAAGAAGTTGTCATATTCCCAAACAGGAAAACTGGGATCACCTGATTTGAAAGTGGGATAACTTCTTCATCCTAACTCCTATGAGATTTATTCAACTTCCTGGTGATTCTCCACTACTTTATGTATCCAAATCCAGCTTCTCACATCGCGATTCATCCTGGTTTGATTAGAATGACAAAGAAGTTGTCATATTCCCAAACAGGAAAACTGGGATCACCTGATTTGAAAGTGGGATAACTTCTTCATCCTAACTCCTATGAGATTTATTCAACTTCCTGGTGATTCTCACTACTTTATGTATCCAAAGACAGCTTTCACATCGCGATTCATCCTGGTTTGATTAGAATGACAAAGAAGTTGTCATATTCCCAAACAGGAAAACTGGGATCACCTGATTTGAAAGTGGGATAACTTCTTCATCCTAACTCCTATGAGATTTATTCAACTTCCTGGTGATTCTCCACTACTTTATGTATCCAAATACAACTTCACATCGTGATTCATCCTGGTTTGATTAGAATGACAAGAAGTTGTCATATTCCCAAACAGAAAAACTGGGATCACCTGATTTGAAAGTGGGATAACTTCTTCATCCTAACTCCTATGAGATTTATTCAACTTCCTGGTGATTCTCCACTACTTTATGTATCCAAATACAGCTTCTCACATCGCGATTCATCCTGGTTTGATTAGAATGACGAAGAAGTTGTCATATTCCCAAACAGGAAAACTGGGATCACCTGATTTGAAAGTGGGATAACTTCTTCATCCTAACTCCTATGAGATTTATTCAACTTCCTGGTGATTCTCCACTACTTTATGTATCCAAATACAACTTCTCACATCGTGATTCATCCTGGTTTGATTAGAATGACAAAGAAGTTGTCATATTCCCAAACAGAAAAACTGGGATCACCTGATTTGAAAGTGGGATAACTTCTTCATCCTAACTCCTATGAGATTTACTTCCTGGTGATTCTCCACTACTTTATGTATCCAAATAAGCTTCTCACATCGCGATTCATCCTGGTTTGATTAGAATGACGAAGAAGTTGTCATATTCCCAAACAGGAAAACTGGGATCACCTGATTTGAAAGTGGGATAACTTCTTCATCCTAACTCCTATGAGATTTATTCAACTTCCTGGTGATTCTCCACTACTTTATGTATCCAAATCCAGCTTCTCACATCGCGATTCATCCTGGTTTGATTAGAATGACAAAGAAGTTGTCATATTCCCAAACAGGAAAACTGGGATCACCTGATTTGAAAGTGGGATAACTTCTTCATCCTAACTCCTATGAGATTTATTCCACTTCCTGGTGATTCTCACTACTTTATGTATCCAAAGACAGCTTTCACATCACGATTCATCCTGGTTTGATTAGAATGACAAAGAAGTTGTCATATTCCCAAACAGGAAAACTGGGATCACCTGATTTGAAAGTGGGATAACTTCTTCATCCTAACTCCTATGAGATTTTTCAACTTCCTGGTGATTCTCCACTACTTTATGTATCCAATACAGCTTCTTACATCGTGATTCATCCTGGTTTGATTAGAATGACAAAGAAGTTGTCATATTCCCAAACAGAAAACTGGGATCACCTGATTTGAAAGTGGGATAACTTCTTCATCCTAACTCCTATGAGATTTATTCAGCTTCCTGGTGATTCTTCACTACTTTATGTATCCAAAAGAGTTTCACATCGCGATTCATCCTGGTTTGATTAGAATGACAAGAAGTTGTCATATTCCCAAACAGAAAACTGGGATCACCTGATTTGAAAGTGGGATAACTTCTTCATCCTAACCTATGAGATTTATTCAACTTCCTGGTGATTCTCCACTACTTTATGTATCCAAATACAACTTCTACATCGCGATTCATCCTGGTTTGATTAGAATGACAAAGAAGTTGTCATATTCCCAAACAGGAAAAATGGGATCACCTGATTTGAAAGTGGGATAACTTCTTCATCCTAACTCCTATGAGATTTATTCAACTTCCTGGTGATTCTCCACTACTTATGTATCCAATCAGCTTCTCACATCGCGATTCATCCTGGTTTGATTAGAATGACAAAGAAGTTGTCATATTCCCAAACAGGAAAACTGGGATCACCTATTTGAAAGTGGGATAACTTCTTCATCCTAACTCCTATGAGATTTATTCAACTTCCTGGTGATTCTACACTACTTTATGTATCCAAATACAGCTTCTCACATCGCGATTCATCCTGGTTTGATTAGAATGACAAAGAAGTTGTCATATTCCCAAACAGAAAAACTGGGATCACCTGATTTGAAAGTGGGATAACTTCTTCATCCTAACTCCTATGAGATTTATTCAACTTCCTGGTGATTCTCCACTACTTTATGTATCCAAATCCAGCTTCTACATCGCGATTCATCCTGGTTTGATAGAATGACAAAGAAGTTGTCATATTCCCAAACAAGGAAAACTGGGATCACCTGATTTGAAAGTGGGATAACTTCTCATCCTAACTCCTATGAGATTTATTCAACTTCCTGGTGATTCTCCACTACTTTATGTATCCAAATCAACTTTTACATCGCGATTCATCCTGGTTTGATTAGAATGACAAAGAAGTTGTCATATTCCCAAACAGGAAAACTGGGATCACCTGATTTGAAAGTGGGATACTTCTTCATCCTAACTCCTATGAGATTTATTCAACTTCCTGGTGATTCTCCACTACTTTATGTATCCAAATCAACATTCTTACATCGCGATTCATCCTGGTTTGATTAGAATGACAAGAAGTTGTCATATTCCCAAACAGGAAAACTGGGATCACCTGATTTGAAAGTGGGATAACTTCTTCATCCTAACTCCTATGAGATTTATTCAACTTCCTGTGATTCTCCACTACTTTATGTATCCAAATACAGCTCTTACATCGCGATTCATCCTGGTTTGATTAGAATGACGAAGAAGTTGTCATATTCCCAAACAGGAAAACTGGGATCAGCTGATTTGAAAGTGGGATAACTTCTTCATCCTAACTCCTATGAGATTTATTCAATTCCTGGTGATTCTCCACTACTTTATGTATCAAATCAAGCTTCTACATCGCGATTCATCCTGGTTTGATTAGAATGACAAAGAAGTTGTCATATTCCCAAACAGGAAAACTGGGATCACCTGATTTGAAAGTGGGATAACTTCTTCATCCTAACTCCTATGAGATTTATTCAACTTCCTGGTGATTCTCCACTACTTTATGTATCCAAAGAAGCTTTACATCGCGATTCATCCTGGTTTGATTAGAATGACAAAGAAGTTGTCATATTCCCAAACAGGAAAACTGGGATCACCTGATTTGAAAGTGGGATAACTTCTTCATCCTAACTCCTATGAGATTTATTCAATTCCTGGTGATTCTCCATACTTTATGTATCAAATCAACTTCTCACATCGTGATTCATCCTGGTTTATTAGAATGACAAAGAAGTTGTCATATTCCCAAACAGAAAAACTGGGATCACTGATTTGAAAGTGGGATAACTTCTCATCCTAACTCCTATGAGATTTATTCAACTTCCTGGTGATCTCCACTACTTTATGTATCCAAATACAGTTCTTACATCGCGATTCATCCTGGTTTGATTAGAATGAAGAAGAAGTTGTCATATCCCAACAGGAAAACTGGGATCACCTGATTTGAAAGTGGGATAAATCTTCATCCTAACTCCTATGAGATTTATTCAATTCCTGGTGATTCTCAATCTTTATGGATCTAAATCCAGCTTCTCACATCG
>NC_063445.1:37638072-37666163 GCF_020379485.1 Brassica napus
TTAATCAAACCAGGATGAATCACGATGTGAGAAGTTGATTTGGATACATAAAGTAGTGGAGAATCACCAGGAAGTTGAATAAATCTCATAGGAGTTAGGATGAAGAAGTTATCCCACTTTCAAATCAGGTGATCCCATTTTTCTGTTTGGGAATATGACAACTTCTTTGTCATTCTAATCAAACCAGGATGAATCGCGATGTGAGAAGTTGTTATTGGATACATAAAGTAGTGGAGAATCACCAGGAAGTTGAATAAATCTCATAGGAGTTAGGATGAAGAAGTTATCCCACTTTCAAATCAGGTGATCCCAGTTTTCCTGTTTGGGAATATGACACTTCTTTGTCATTCTAATCAAACCAGGATGAATCGATGTGAAATTGTCTTTGGATACATAAAGTAGTGGAGAATCACCAGGAAGTTGAATAAATCTCATAGGAGTTAGGATGAAGAAGTTATCCCACTTTCAAATCAGGTGATCCCAGTTTTCCTGTTTGGGAATATGACAACTTCTTGTCATTCTAATCAAACCAGGATGAATCGCGATGTGAGAAGCTGTATTTGGATACATAAAAGTGGAGAATCACCAGGAAGTTGAATAAATCTCATAGGAGTTAGGAAGAGAAGTTATCCCACTTTCAAATCAGGTGATCCCAGTTTTCCTGTTTGGGAATATGACTTCTTTGTCATTCTAATCAAACCAGGATGAATCGTGATGTGAAAGCTGTATTTGGATACATAAAGTAGTGGAGAATCACCAGGAAGTTGAATAAATCTCATAGGAGTTAGGATGAAGAAGTTATCCCACTTTCAAATCAGGTGATCCCAGTTTTCCTGTTTGGGATATGACAACTTCTTTGTCATTCTAATCAAACCAGGATGAATCGCGATGTGAGAAGCTGGATTTGGATACATAAAGTAGTGGAGAATCACCAGGAATTGAATAAATCTCATAGGAGTTAGGATGAAGAAGTTATCCCACTTTCAAATCAGGTGATCCCAGTTTTCCTGTTTGGGAATATGACAACTTCTTTGTCATTCTAATCAAACCAGGATGAATCGCGATGTGAGAAGCTGTATTTGGATACATAAAGTAGTGGAGAATCACCAAATAAATCTCATAGGAGTTAGGATGAAGAAGTTATCCCACTTTCAAATCAGGTGATCCCAGTTTTCCTGTTTGGGAATATGACAACTTCTTGTCATTCTAATCAAACCAGGATGAATCGCGATGTGAGAAGTTGTATTTGGATACATAAAGTAGTGAGAATCACCAGGAAGTTGAATAAATCTCATAGGAGTTAGGATGAAGAAGTTATCCCACTTTCAAATCAGGTGATCCCAGTTTTCCTGTTTGGGAATATGACAACTTCTTTGTCATTCTAATCAAACCAGGATGAATCACGATGTGAGAAGGTATTTGGATACAAAATATAGTGGAGAATCACCAGGAAGTTGAATAAATCTCATAGGAGTTAGGATGAAGAAGTTATCCCACTTTCAAATCAGGTGATCCCAGTTTTCCTGTTTGGGAATATGACAACTTCTTTGTCATTCTAATCAAACCAGGATGAATCGCGATGTGAGAAGCTGGATTTGGATACATAAAGTAGTGGAGAATCACCAGGAAGTTGAATAAATCTCATAGGAGTTAGGATGAAGAAGTTATCCCACTTTCAAATCAGGTGATCCCAGTTTTCCTGTTTGGGAATATGACAACTTCTTTGTCATTCTAATCAAACCAGGATGAATCGCGATGTGAGAAGTTGTATTTGGATACATAAAGTAGTGGAGAATCACCAGGAAGTTGAATAAATCTCATAGGAGTTAGGATGAAGAAGTTATCCCACTTTCAAATCAGGTGATCCCAGTTTTCCTGTTTGGGAATATGAACTTCTTTGTCATTCTAATCAAACCAGGATGAATCGTGATGTGAAATACTGTTTGGATACATAAAGTAGTGGAGAATCACCAGGAAGTTGAATAAATCTCATAGGAGTTAGGATGAAAAGTTATCCCACTTTCAAATCAGGTGATCCCAGTTTTTCTGTTTGGGAATATGACAACTTCTTGTCATTCTAATCAAACCAGGATGAATCACGATGTGAGAAGCTGTATTTGGATACATAAAGTAGTGGAGAATCACCAGGAAGTTGAATAAATCTCATAGGAGTTAGGATGAAGAAGTTATCCCACTTTCAAATCAGGTGATCCCAGTTTTCCTGTTTGGGAATATGACAACTTCTTTGTCATTCTAATCAAACCAGGATGAATCGCGATGTGAAAGCTGTATTTGGATACATAAAGTAGTGGAGAATCACCAGGAAGTGAATAAATCTCATAGGAGTTAGGATGAAGAAGTTATCCCACTTTCAAATCAGGTGATCCCAGTTTTCCTGTTTGGGAATATGACAACTTCTTTGTCATTCTAATCAAACCAGGATGAATCGCGATGTGAGAAGCTGATTTGGATACATAAAGTAGTGGAGAATCACCAGGAAGTTGAATAAATCTCATAGGAGTTAGGATGAAGAAGTTATCCCACTTTCAAATCAGGTGATCCCAGTTTTCCTGTTTGGGAATATGACAACTTCTTTGTCATTCTAATCAAACCAGGATGAATCGCGATGTGAGAAGCTGTATTGGATACATAAAGTAGAAACACCAGGAATTGAATAAATCTCATAGGAGTTAGGATGAAGAAGTTATCCCACTTTCAAATCAGGTGATCCCAGTTTTTCTGTTTGGGAATATGACAACTTTTGTCATTCTAATCAAACCAGGATGAATCGCGATGTGAGAAGCTGTATTTGGATACATAAAGTAGTGGAGAATCACCAGGAAGTTGAATAAATCTCATAGGAGTTAGGATGAAGAAGTTATCCCACTTTCAAATCAGGTGATCCCAGTTTTTCTGTTTGGGAATATGACAACTTCTTTGTCATTCTAATCAAACCAGGATGAATCGCGATGTGAAAGCTGTATTTGGATACATAAAGTAGTGGAGAATCACCAGGAAGTTGAATAAATCTCATAGGAGTTAGGATGAAGAAGTTATCCCACTTTCAAATCAGGTGATCCCAGTTTTCCTGTTTGGGAATATGACTACTTCTTGTCATTCTAATCAAACCAGGATGAATCGCGATGTGAGAAGCTGGATTTGGATACATAGAGTAGTGGAGAATCACCAGGAAGTTGAATAAATCTCATAGGAGTTAGGATGAAGAAGTTATCCCACTTTCAAATCAGGTGATCCCAGTTTTCCTGTTTGGGAATATGACAACTTCTTTGTCATTCTAATCAAACCAGGATGAATCGCGATGTGAAAGTTGTATTTGGATACATAAAGTAGTGGAGAATCACCAGGAAGTTGAATAAATCTCATAGGAGTTAGGATGAAGAAGTTATCCCACTTTCAAATCAGGTGATCCCAGTTTCCTGTTTGGGAATATGACTACTTCTTTGTCATTCTAATCAAACCAGGATGAATCGTGATGTGAAAAGCTGTATTTGGATACATAAAGTAGTGGAGAATCACCAGGAAGTTGAATAAATCTCATAGGAGTTAGGATGAAGAAGTTATCCCACTTTCAAATCAGGTGATCCCAGTTTTTCTGTTTGGGAATATGACAACTTCTTTGTCATTCTAATCAAACCAGGATGAATCGCGATGTGAGAAGCTGTATTTGTATACATAAAGTAGTGGAGAATCACCAGGAAGTTGAATAAATCTCATAGGAGTTAGGATGAAGAAGTTATCCCACTTTCAAATCAGGTGATCCCAGTTTTCCTGTTTGGGAATATGACAACTTCTTTGTCATTCTAATCAAACCAGGATGAATCGTGATGTGAAATGCTGTCTTTGGATACATAAAGTAGTGGAGAATCACCAGGAAGTTGAATAAATCTCATAGGAGTTAGGATGAAGAAGTTATCCCACTTTCAAATCAGGTGATCCCAGTTTTTCCTGTTGGGAATATGACAACTACTTCTTGTCATTCTAATCAAACCAGGATGAATCGCGATGTGAGAAGCTGGATTTGGATCCATAAAGTAGTGGAGAATCACCAGGAAATTGAATAAATCTCATAGGAGTTAGGATGATCCCAGTTTTCCTGTTTGGGAATATGACAACTTCTTTGGATTCTAATCAAACCAGGATGAATCGCGATGTGAGAAGCTGTATTTGGATACATAAAGTAGTGGAGAATCACCAAGTAAATCTAATTAGGAGTTAGGATGAAGAAATCCCACTTTCAAATCAGGTGATCCCAGTTTTTCTGTTTGGGAATATGACAACTTTTTGTCATTCTAATCAAACCAGGATGAATCACGATGTGAGAAGCTGTATTTGGATACATAAAGTAGTGGAGAATCACCAGGAAGTTGAATAAATCTCATAGGAGTTAGGATGAAGAAGTTATCCCACTTTCAAATCAGGTGATCCCAGTTTTCCTGTTTGGGAATATAACAACTTCTTTGTCATTCTAATCAAACCAGGATGAATCGTGATGTGAAAGTGTCTTTGGATACATAAAGTAGTGGAGAATCACCAGGAAGTTGAATAAATCTCATAGGAGTAGGATTAAGAAATTATCCCACTTTCAAATCAGGTGATCCCAGTTTTCCTGTTTGGGAATATGACTACTTCTTTGTCATTCTAATCAAACCAGGATGAATCGCGATGTGAGAAGCTGTATTTGGATACATAAAGTAGTGGAGAATCACCAGGAAGTTGAATAAATCTCATAGGAGTTAGGATGAAGAAGTTATCCCACTTTCAAATCAGGTGATCCCAGTTTTCTGTTTGGGAATATGACAACTTCTTGTCATTCTAATCAAACCAAGATGAATCGCGATGTGAGAAGCTGTATTTGGATCCATAAAGTGTGGAATCACCAGGAAGTTGAATAAATCTCATAGGAGTTAGGATGAAGAAGTTATCCCACTTTCAAATCAGGTGATCCCAGTTTTCCTGTTTGGGAATATGACAACTTCTTTGTCATTCTAATCAAACCAGGATGAATCGCGATGTGAGAAGCTGTATTTGGATACATAAAGTAGTGGAGAATCACCAAATAAATCTCATAGGAGTTAGGATGAAGAAGTTATCCCACTTTCAAATCAGGTGATCCAGTTTTTCTGTTTGGGAATATGACAACTTCTTTGTCATTCTAATCAAACCAGGATGAATCACGATGTGAGAAGTTGTATTTGGATACATAAAGTAGTGGAGAATCACCAGGAAGTTGAATAAATCTCATAGGAGTTAGGATGAAGAAGTTATCCCACTTTCAAATCAGGTGATCCCAGTTTTCCTGTTTGGGAATATGACAACTTCTTTGTCATTCTAATCAAACCAGGATGAATCGTGATGTGAAATGCTGTCTTTGGATACATAAAGTAGTGGAGAATCACCAGGAAGTTGAATAAATCTCATAGGAGTTAGGATGAAGAAGTTATCCCACTTTCAAATCAGGTGATCCCAGTTTCCTGTTTGGGAATATGACTACTTCTTTGTCATTCTAATCAAACAGGATGAATCGCGATGTGAGAAGCTGGATTTGGATACATAAAGTAGTGGAGAATCACCAGGAAGTTGAATAAATCTCATAGGAGTTAGGATGAAGAAGTTATCCCACTTTCAAATCAGGTGATCCCAGTTTTTCTGTTTGGGAATATGACAACTTCTTTGTCATTCTAATCAAACCAGGATGAATCGCGATGTGAGAAGCTGTATTTGGATACATAAAGTAGTGTAGAATCACCAGGAAGTTGAATAAATCTCATAGGAGTTAGGATGAAGAAGTTATCCCACTTTCAAATCAGGTGATCCCAGTTTTCCTGTTTGGGAATATGACTACTTCTTTGTCATTCTAATCAAACCAGGATGAATCGCGATTTGAGAAGCTGTATTTGGGTACATTAAGCAGTGGAGAATCACCAGGAAGTTGAATAAATCTCATAGGAGTTAGGATGAAGAAGTTATCCCACTTTCAAATCAGGTGATCCCATTTTTCCTGTTTGGAATATGACAACTTCTTTGTCATTCTAATCAAACCAGGATGAATCGCGATGTGAGAAGTTGATTTGGATACATAAAGTAGTGGAGAATCACCAGGAAGTTGAAAAATCTCATAGGAGTTAGGATGAAGAAGTTATCCCACTTTCAAATCAGGTGATCCCAGTTTTCCTGTTTGGGAATATGACTAACTTCTTTGTCATTCTAATCAAACCAGGATGAATCGTGATGTGAAAATGCTGTCTTTGGATACATAAAATAGTGGAGAATCACCAGGAAGTTGAATAAATCTCATAGGAGTTAGGATGAAGAAGTTATCCCACTTTCAAATCAGGTGATCCCAGTTTTCCTGTTTGGGAATATGACTACTTCTTTGTCATTCTAATCAAACCAAGATGAATCGCGATGTGAGAAGCTGTATTTGGATACATAAAGTAGTGGAGAATCACCAGGAAGTTGAATAAATCTCATAGGAGTTAGGATGAAGAAGTTATCCCACTTTCAAATCAGGTGATCCCAGTTTTCCTGTTTGGGAATATGACAACTTCTTTGTCATTCTAATCAAACCAGGATGAATCGCGATGTGAGAAGCTGTATTTGGATACATAAAGTAGTGGAGAATCACCAAATAAATCTCATAGGAGTTAGGATGAAGAAGTTATCCCACTTTCAAATCAGGTGATCCCAGTTTTCCTGTTTGGGAATATGACAACTTCTTTGTCATTCTAATCAAACCAGGATGAATCACGATGTGAGAAGTTGTATTTGGATACATAAAGTAGTGGAGAATCACCAGGAAGTTGAATAAATCTCATAGGAGTTAGGATGAAGAAGTTATCCCACTTTCAAATCAGGTGATCCCAGTTTTCCTGTTTGGGAATATGACTACTTCTTTGTCATTCTAATCAAACCAGGATGAATCGCGATGTGAAAGCTGTTTGGATACATAAAGTAGTGAGAATCACCAGGAAGTTGAATAAATCTCATAGGAGTTAGGATGAAGAAGTTATCCCACTTTCAAATCAGGTGATCCCAGTTTTCCTGTTTGGGAATATGACTACTTCTTTGTCATTCTAATCAAACCAGATGAATCGCGATGTGAGAAGCTGGATTTGGATACATAAAGTAGTGGAGAATCACCAGGAAGTTGAATAAATCTCATAGGAGTTAGGATGAAGAAGTTATCCCACTTTCAAATCAGGTGATCCCAGTTTTCCTGTTTGGGAATATGACAACTTCTTTGTCATTCTAATCAAACCAGGATGAATCGCGATGTGAGAAGCTGTATTTGGATACATAAAGTAGTGGAGAATCACCAAAGAAATCTCATAGGAGTTAGGATGAAGAACCCACTTTCAAATCAGGTGATCCCAGTTTTTCTGTTTGGGAATATGACAACTTCTTTGTCATTCTAATCAAACCAGGATGAATCACGATGTGAGAAGCTGTATTTGGATACATAAAGTAGTGGAGAATCACCAGGAAGTTGAATAAATCTCATAGGAGTTAGGATGAAGAAGTTATCCCACTTTCAAATCAGGTGATCCCAGTTTTCCTGTTTGGGAATATGACAACTTCTTTGTCATTCTAATCAAACCAGGATGAATCGCGATGTGAGAAAGCTGTATTTGGATACATAAAGTAGTGGAGAATCACCAGGAAGTTGAATAAATCTCATAGGAGTTAGGATGAAGAAGTTATCCCACTTTCAAATCAGGTGATCCCAGTTTTCCTGTTTGGGAATATGACTACTTCTTTGTCATTCTAATCAAACCAGGATGAATCGCGATGTGAGAAGCTGTATTTGGATACATAAAGTAGTGGAGAATCACCAGGAAGTTGAATAAATCTCATAGGAGTTAGGATGAAGAAGTTATCCCACTTTCAAATCAGGTGATCCCAGTTTTCCTGTTTGGGAATATGACTACTTCTTTGTCATTCTAATCAAACCAAGATGAATCGCGATGTGAGAAGCTGGATTTGGATACATAAAGTAGTGGAGAATCACCAGGAATTGAATAAATCTCATAGGAGTTAGGATGAAGAAGTTATCCCACTTTCAAATCAGGTGATCCCAGTTTTCCTGTTTGGGAATATGACAACTTCTTGGTCATTCAATCAAACCAGGATGAATCGCGATGTGAGAAGCTGTATTTGGATACATAAAGTAGTGGAGAATCACCAACTAAAATCTCATAGGAGTTAGGATGAAGAAGTTATCCCACTTTCAAATCAGGTGATCCCAGTTTTTCTGTTTGGGAATATGACAACTTCTTTGTCATTCTAATCAAACCAGGATGAATCACGATGTGAGATGCTGTATTTGGATACATAAAGTAGTGTAGAATCACCAGGAAGTTGAATAAATCTCATAGGAGTTAGGATGAAGAAGTTATCCCACTTTCAAATCAGGTGATCCCAGTTTTCCTGTTTGGGAATATGACAACTTCTTTGTCATTCTAATCAAACCAGGATGAATCGTGATGTGAAATGTTGTCTTTGGATACATAAAGTAGTGGAGAATCACCAGGAAGTTGAATAAATCTCATAGGAGTTAGGATGAAGAAGTTATCCCACTTTCAAATCAGGTGATCCCAGTTTTCCTGTTTGGGAATATGACTACTTCTTTGTCATTCTAATCAAACCAAGATGAATCGCGATGTGAGAAGCTGGATTTGGATCCATAAAGTAGTGGAGAATCACCAGGAAATTGAATAAATCTCATAGGAGTTAGGATGAAGAAGTTATCCCACTTTCAAATCAGGTGATCCCAGTTTTTCTGTTTGGGAATATGACAACTTCTTTGTCATTCTAATCAAACCAGGATGAATCGCGATGTGAGAAGCTGTATTTGGATACATAAAGTAGTGTAGAATCACCAGGAAGTTGAATAAATCTCATAGGAGTTAGGATGAAGAAGTTATCCCACTTTCAAATCAGGTGATCCCAGTTTTCCTGTTTGGGAATATGACTACTTCTTTGTCATTCTAATCAAACCAGGATGAATCACGATGTGAGAAGCTGTATTTGGATACATAAAGTAGTGGAGAATCACCAGGAAGTTGAATAAATCTCATAGGAGTTAGGATGAAGAAGTTATCCCACTTTCAAATCAGGTGATCCCATTTTTCCTGTTTGGAATATGACAACGTCTTTGTCATTCTAATCAAACCAGGGTGAATCGCGATGTGAGAAGTTGTATTTGGATACATAAAGTAGTGTAGAATCACCAGGAAGTTGAAAAAATCTCATAGGAGTTAGGATGAAGAAGTTATCCCACTTTAAAATCAGGTGATCCCAGTTTTCCTGTTTGGGAATATGACTACTTCTTTGTCATTCTAATCAAACCAGGATGAATCGTGATGTGAAATGTCTTTGGATACATAAAGCAGTGGAGAATCACCAGGAAGTTGAATAAATCTCATAGGAGTTAGGATTAAGAAGTTATCCCACTTTCAAATCAGGTGATCCCAGTTTTTCTGTTTGGAAATATGACAACTTCTTTGTCATTCTAATCAAACCAGGTTGAATCACGATGTGAGAAGCTGTATTTGGATACATAAAGTAGTAGAATCACCAGGAAGTTGAATAAATCTCATAGGAGTTAGGATGAAGAAGTTATCCCACTTTCAAATCAGGTGATCCCAGTTTTCCTGTTTGGGAATATGACTACTTCTTTGTCATTCTAATCAAACCAGGATGAATCGTGATGTGAAATGCTGTCTTTGGATACATAAAGCAGTGGAGAATCACCAGGAAGTTGAATAAATCTCATAGGAGTTAGGATGAAGAAGTTATCCCACTTTCAAATCAGGTGATCCCAGTTTTCCTGTTTGGGAATATGACAACTTCTTTGTCATTCTAATCAAACCAGATGAATCGTGATGTGAGAAGCTGGATTTGGATACATAAAGTAGTGGAGAATCACCAGGAAGTTGAATAAATCTCATAGGAGTTAGGATGAAGAAGTTATCCCACTTTCAAATCAGGTGATCCCAGTTTTCCTGTTTGGGAATATGACAACTTCTTTGTCATTCTAATCAAACCAGGATGAATCGTGATGTGAAATGCTGTATTTGGATACATAAAGCAGTGGAGAATCACCAGGAAGTTGAATAAATCTCATAGGAGTTAGGATGAAGAAGTTATCCCACTTTCAAATCAGGTGATCCCAGTTTTCCTGTTTGGGAATATGACTACTTCTTTGTCATTCTAATCAAACCAGGATGAATCGCGATGTGAGAAGCTGGATTTGGATACATAAAGTAGTGGAGAATCACCAGGAAGTTGAATAAATCTCATAGGAGTTAGGATGAAGAAGTTATCCCACTTTCAAATCAGGTGATCCCAGTTTTCCTGTTTGGGAATATGACAACTTCTTGTCATTCTAATCAAACCAGGATGAATCGCGATGTGAGAAGCTGTATTTGGATACATAAAGTAGTGGAGAATCACCAACTAAATCTCATAGGAGTTAGGATGAAGAAGTTATCCCACTTTCAAATCAGGTGATCCCAGTTTTTCTTTTGGGAATATGACAACTTCTTCGTCATTCTAATCAAACCAGGATGAATCACGATGTGAGATGCTGTATTTGGATACATAAAGTAGTGGAGAATCACCAGGAAGTTGAATAAATCTCATAGGAGTTAGGATGAAGAAGTTATCCCACTTTCAAATCAGGTGATCCCAGTTTTCCTGTTTGGGAATATGACAACTTCTTTGTCATTCTAATCAAACCAGGATGAATCGTGATGTGAAATGCTGTCTTTGGATACATAAAGCAGTGAGAATCACCAGGAAGTTGAATAAATCTCATAGGAGTTAGGATGAAGAAGTTATCCCACTTTCAAATCAGGTGATCCCAGTTTTCCTGTTTCGGAATATGACAACTTCTTTGTCATTCTAATCAAACCAAGATGAATCGCGATGTGAGAAGCTGGATTTGGATCCATAAAGTAGTGGAGAATCACCAGGAAATTGAATAAATCTCATAGGAGTTAGGATGAAGAAGTTATCCCACTTTCAAATCAGGTGATCCCAGTTTTCCTGTTTGGGAATATGACAACTTCTTTGTCATTCTAATCAAACCAGGATGAATCGCGATCTGAGAAGCTGTATTTGGATACATAAAGTAGTGGAGAATCACCAAATAAATCTCATAGGAGTTAGGATGAAGAAGTTATCCCACTTTCAAATCAGGTGATCCCAGTTTTCTGTTTGGGAATATGACAACTTCTTTGTCATTCTAATCAAACCAGGATGAATCACGATGTGAGATGCTGTATTTGGATACATAAAGTAGTGGAGAATCACCAGGAAGTTGAATAAATCTCATAGGAGTTAGGATGAAGAAGTTATCCCACTTTCAAATCAGGTGATCCCAGTTTTCCTGTTGGGAATATGACAACTTCTTTGTCATTCTAATCAAACCAGGATGAATCACGATGTGAGAAGCTGTATTTGGATACATAAAGTAGTGTAGAATCACCAGGAAGTTGAATAAATCTCATAGGAGTTAGGATGAAGAAGTTATCCCACTTTCAAATCAGGTGATCCCAGTTTTCCTGTTTGGGAATATGACTACTTCTTTGTCATTCTAATCAAACCAGGATGAATCGTGATGTGAAATGCTGTCTTTGGATACATAAAGCAGTGGAGAATCACCAGGAAGTTGAATAAATCTCATAGGAGTTAGGATGAAGAAGTTATCCCACTTTCAAATCAGGTGATCCCAGTTTTCCTGTTTGGGAATATGACTACTTCTTTGTCATTCTAATCAAACCAAGATGAATCGCGATGTGAGAAGCTGGATTTAGATCCATAAAGTAGTGGAGAATCACCAGGAAATTGAATAAATCTCATAGGAGTTAGGATGAAGAAGTTATCCCACTTTCAAATCAGGTGATCCCAGTTTTCCTGTTTGGGAATATGACAACTTCTTGGTCATTCTAATCAAACCAGGATGAATCGCGATGTGAGAAGCTGTATTTGGATACATAAAGTAGTGGAGAATCACCAAATAAATCTCATAGGAGTTAGGATGAAGAAGTTATCCCACTTTCAAATCAGGTGATCCAAGTTTTTCTGTTTGGGAATATGACAACTTCTTTGTCATTCTAATCAAACCAGGATGAATCACGATGTGAGATGTTGTATTTGGATACATAAAGTAGTGTAGAATCACCAGGAAGTTGAATAAATCTCATAGGAGTTAGGATGAAGAAGTTATCCCACTTTCAAATCAGGTGATCCCAGTTTTCCTGTTTGGGAATATGACAACTTCTTTGTCATTCTAATCAAACCAGGATGAATCGTGATGTGAAATGTTGTCTTTGGATACATAAACCAGTGGAGAATCACCAGGAAGTTGAATAAATCTCATAGGAGTTAGGATTAAGAAGTTATCCCACTTTCAAATCAGGTTATCCCAGTTTTCCTGTTTGGGAATATGACTACTTCTTTGTCATTCTAATCAAACCAAGATGAATCGCGATGTGAGAAGCTGGATTTAGATCCATAAAGTAGTGGAGAATCACCAGGAAATTGAATAAATCTCATAGGAGTTAGGATGAAGAAGTTATCCCACTTTCAAATCAGGTGATCCCAGTTTTTCTTTTGGGAATATGACAACTTCTTTGTCATTCTAATCAAACCAGGATGAATCACGATGTGAGAAGCTGTATTTGGATACATAAAGTAGTGTAGAATCACCAGGAAGTTGAATAAATCTCATAGGAGTTAGGATGAAGAAGTTATCCCACTTTCAAATTAGGTGATCCCAGTTTTACTGTTTGGGAATATGACTACTTCTTTGTCATTCTAATCAAACCAGGATGAATCACGATGTGAGAAGCTGGATTTGGATACATAAAGCAGTGGAGAATCACCAGGAAGTTGAATAAGTCTCATAGGAGTTAGGATGAAGAAGTTACCCCACTTTCAAATCAGGTGATCCCATTTTTCCTGTTTGGGAATATGACAACGTCTTTGTCATTCTAATCAAACCAGGGTGAATCGCGATGTGAGAAGTTGTATTTGGATACATAAAGTAGTGTAGAATCACCAGGAAGTTGAAAAAATCTCATAGGAGTTAGGATGAAGAAGTTATCCCACTTTTCAATCAGGTGATCCCAGTTTTCCTGTTTGGGAATATGACTACTTCTTTGTCATTCTAATCAAACCAGGATGAATCGTGATGTGAAATACTGTCTTTGGATACATAAAGCAGTGGAGAATCACCAGGAAGTTGAATAAATCTCATAGGAGTTAGGATTAAGAAGTTATCCCACTTTCAAATCAGGTGATCCCAGTTTTTCTGTTTGGAAATATGACAACTTCTTTGTCATTCTAATCAAACCAGGTTGAATCACGATGTGAGAAGCTGTATTTGGATACATAAAGTAGTGTAGAATCACCAGGAAGTTGAATAAATCTCATAGGAGTTAGGATGAAGAAGTTATCCCACTTTCAAATCAGGTGATCCCAGTTTTCCTGTTTGGGAATATGACTACTTCTTTGTCATTCTAATCAAACCAGGATGAATCGTGATGTGAAATGCTGTCTTTGGATACATAAAGCAGTGGAGAATCACCAGGAAGTGGAATAAATCTCATAGGAGTTAGGATGAAGAAGTTATCCCACTTTAAAATCAGGTGATCCCAGTTTTCCTGTTTGGGAATATGACTACTTCTTTGTCATTCTAATCAAACCAAGATGAATCGCGATGTGAGAAGCTGGATTTGGATCCATAAAGTAGTGGAGAATCACCAGGAAATTGAATAAATCTCATAGGAGTTAGGATGAAGAAGTTATCCCACTTTCAAATCAGGTGATCCCAGTTTTCCTGTTTGGGAATATGACAACTTCTTGTCATTCTAATCAAACCAGGATGAATCGCGATATGAGAAGCTGTATTTGGATACATAAAGTAGTGGAGAATTACCAACTAAATCTCATAGGAGTTAGGATGAAGAAGTTATCCCACTTTCAAATCAGGTGATCCAAGTTTTTCTGTCTGGGAATATGACAACTTCTTTGTCATTCTAATCAAACCAGGATGAATCACGATGTGAGATGTTGTATTTGGATACATAAAGTAGTGTAGAATCACCAGGAAGTTGAATAAATCTCATAGGAGTTAGGATGAAGAAGTTATCCCACTTTCAAATCAGGTGATCCCAGTTTTCCTGTTTGGGAATATGACAACTTCTTTGTCATTCTAATCAAACCAGGATGAATCGTGATGTGAAATGTTGTCTTTGGATACATAAACCAGTGGAGAATCACCAGGAAGTTGAATAAATCTCATAGGAGTTAGGATGAAGAAGTTATCCCACTTTCAAATCAGGTGATCCCAGTTTTCCTGTTTGGGAATATGACTACTTCTTTGTCATTCTAATCAAACCAAGATGAATCGCGATGTGAGAAGCTGGATTTAGATCCATAAAGTAGTGGAGAATCACCAGGAAATTGAATAAATCTCATAGGAGTTAGGATGAAGAAGTTATCCCACTTTCAAATCAGGTGATCCCAGTTTTCCTGTTTGGGAATATGACAACTTCTTTGTCATTCTAATCAAACCAGGATGAATCGCGATGTGAGAAGCTGTATTTGGATACATAAAGTAGTGGAGAATCACCAAATAAATCTCATAGGAGTTAGGATGAAGAAGTTATCCCACTTTCAAATCAGGTGATCCAGTTTTCTGTTTGGGAATATGACAACTTCTTTGTCATTCTAATCAAACCAGGATGAATCACGATGTGAAAAGCTGTATTTGGATACATAAAGTAGTGGAGAATCACCAGGAAGTTGAATAAATCTCATAGGAGTTAGGATGAAGAAGTTATCCCACTTTCAAATCAGGTGATCCCAGTTTTCCTGTTTGGGAATATGACAACTTCTTTGTCATTCTAATCAAACCAGGATGAATCGTGATGTGAAATGTTGTCTTTGGATACATAAAGTAGTGGAGAATCACCAGGAAGTTGAATAAATCTCATAGGAGTTAGGATGAAGAAGTTATCCCACTTTCAAATCAGGTGATCCCAGTTTTCCTGTTTGGGAATATGACTACTTCTTTGTCATTCTAATCAAACCAAGATGAATCGCGATGTGAGAAGCTGGATTTGGATACATAAAGTAGTGGAGAATCACCAGGAAGTTGAATAAATCTCATAGGAGTTAGGATGAAGAAGTTATCCCACTTTCAAATCAGGTGATCCCAGTTTTTCTGTTTGGGAATATGACAACTTCTTTGTCATTCTAATCAAACCAGGATGAATCACGATGTGAGAAGCTGTATTTGGATACATAAAGTAGTGTAGAATCACCAGGAAGTTGAATAAATCTCATAGGAGTTAGGATGAAGAAGTTATCCCACTTTCAAATCAGGTGATCCCAGTTTTTCTGTTTGGAATATGACTACTTCTTTGTCATTCTAATCAAACCAGGATGAATCGTGATGTGAAATGCTGTCTTTGGATACATAAAGCAGTGGAGAATCACCAGGAAGTTGAATAAATCTCATAGGAGTTAGGATGAAGAAGTTATCCCACTTTCAAATCAGGTGATCCCAGTTTTCCTGTTTGGGAATATGACTACTTCTTTGTCATTCTAATCAAACCAAGATGAATCGCGATGTGAGAAGCTGGATTTGGATCCATAAAGTAGTGGAGAATCACCAGGAAGTTGAATAAATCTCATAGGAGTTAGGATGAAGAAGTTATCCCACTTTCAAATCAGGTGATCCCAGTTTTCCTGTTTGGGAATATGACAACTTCTTGGTCATTCTAATCAAACCAGGATGAATCGCGATTTGAGAAGCTGTATTTGGATACATAAAGTAGTGGAGAATCACCAACTAAATCTCATAGGAGTTAGGATGAAGAAGTTATCCCACTTTCAAATCAGGTGATCCCAGTTTTTCTGTTTGGGAATATGACAACTTTTTGTCATTCTAATCAAACCAGGATGAATCACGATGTGAGATGTTGTATTTGGATACATAAAGTAGTGGAGAATCACCAGGAAGTTGAATAAATCTCATAGGAGTTAGGATGAAGAAGTTATCCCACTTTCAAATCAGGTGATCCCAGTTTTCCTGTTTGGGAATATGACAACTTCTTTGTCATTCTAATCAAACCAGGATGAATCGTGATGTGAAATGTTGTCTTTGGATACATAAACCAGTGGAGAATCACCAGGAAGTTGAATAAATCTCATAGGAGTTAGGATAAGAAGTTATCCCACTTTCAAATCAGGTGATCCCAGTTTTCCTGTTTGGGAATATGACTACTTCTCTGTCATTCTAATCAAACCAAGATGAATCGCGATGTGAGAAGCTGGATTTGGATCCATAAAGTAGTGGAGAATCACCAGGAATTGAATAAATCTCATAGGAGTTAGGATGAAGAAGTTATCCCACTTTCAAATCAGGTGATCCCAGTTTTCCTGTTTGGGAATATGACAACTTCTTTGTCATTCTAATCAAACCAGGATGAATCGTGATGTGAAATGTGTCTTTGGATACATAAACCAGTGGAGAATCACCAGGAAGTTGAATAAATCTCATAGGAGTTAGGATGAAGAAGTTATCCCACTTTCAAATCAGGTGATCCCAGTTTTCCTGTTTGGGAATATGACTACTTCTTTGTCATTCTAATCAAACCAAGATGAATCGCGATGTGAGAAGCTGGATTTGGATCCATAAAGTAGTGGAGAATCACCAGGAAGTTGAATAAATCTCATAGGAGTTAGGATGAAGAAGTTATCCCACTTTCAAATCAGGTGATCCCAGTTTTCTGTTTGGGAATATGACAACTTCTTTGTCATTCTAATCAAACCAGGATGAATCACGATGTGAGAAGCTGTATTTGGATACATAAAGTAGTGTAGAATCACCAGGAAGTTGAATAAATCTCATAGGAGTTAGGATGAAGAAGTTATCCCACTTTCAAATCAGGTGATCCCAGTTTTCCTGTTTGGGAATATGACTACTTCTTTGTCATTCTAATCAAACCAGGATGAATCACGATGTGAGAAGCTGTATTTGGATACATAAAGCAGTGGAGAATCACCAGGAAGTTGAATAAATCTCATAGGAGTTAGGATGAAGAAGTTATCCCACTTTCAAATCAGGTGATCCCATTTTTCCTGTTTGGAATATGACAACTTCTTTGTCATTCTAATCAAACCAAGGATGAATCGCGATGTGAGAAGCTGTATTTGGATACATAAAGTAGTGTAGAATCACCAGGAAGTTGAAAAAATCTCATAGGAGTTAGGATGAAGAAGTTATCCCACTTTCAAATCAGGTGATCCCAGTTTTCCTGTTGGGAATATGACTACTTCTTTGTCATTCTAATCAAACCAGGATGAATCGTGATGTGAGAAGCTGTCTTTGGATACATAAAGCAGTGGAGAATCACCAGGAAGTTGAATAAATCTCATAGGAGTTAGGATGAAGAAGTTATCCCACTTTCAAATCAGGTGATCCCAGTTTTCCTGTTTGGGAATATGACAACTTCTTTGTCATTCTAATCAAACCAGGATGAATCGCGATGTGAGAAGCTGTATTTGGATACATAAAGTAGTGGAGAATCACCAGGAAGTTGAATAAATCTCATAGGAGTTAGGATGAAGAAGTTATCCCACTTTCAAATCAGGTGATCCCAGTTTTCTGTTTGGGAATATGACAACTTCTTTGTCATTCTAATCAAACCAGGATGAATCGTGATGTGAAATGCTGTCTTTGGATACATAAAGCAGTGGAGAATCACCAGGAAGTTGAATAAATCTCATAGGAGTTAGGATGAAGAAGTTATCCCACTTTCAAATCAGGTGATCCCAGTTTTCCTGTTTGGGAATATGACTACTTCTTTGTCATTCTAATCAAACCAAGATGAATCGCGATGTGAGAAGCTGGATTTGGATACATAAAGTAGTGGAGAATCACCAGGAAGTTGAATAAATCTCATAGGAGTTAGGATGAAGAAGTTATCCCACTTTCAAATCAGGTGATCCCAGTTTTCCTGTTTGGGAATATGACAACTTCTTTGTCATTCTAATCAAACCAGGATGAATCGCGATGTGAGAAGCTGTATTTGGATACATAAAGTAGTGGAGAATCACCAAATAAATCTCATAGGAGTTAGGATGAAGAAGTTATCCCACTTTCAAATCAGGTGATCCAAGTTTTCTGTTTGGGAATATGACAACTTCTTTGTCATTCTAATCAAACCAGGATGAATCACGATGTGAGATGCTGTATTTGGATACATAAAGTAGTGTAGAATCACCAGGAAGTTGAATAAATCTCATAGGAGTTAGGATGAAGAAGTTATCCCACTTTCAAATCAGGTGATCCCAGTTTTCCTGTTTGGGAATATGACAACTTCTTTGTCATTCTAATCAAACCAGGATGAATCGTGATGTGAAATGCTGTCTTTGGATACATAAAGTAGTGGAGAATCACCAGGAAGTTGAATAAATCTCATAGGAGTTAGGATGAAGAAGTTATCCCACTTTCAAATCAGGTGATCCCAGTTTTCCTGTTTGGGAATATGACTACTTCTTTGTCATTCTAATCAAACCAAGATGATGTGAGAAGCTGGATTTGGATCCATAAAGTAGTGGAGAATCACCAGGAATTGAATAAATCTCATAGGAGTTAGGATGAAGAAGTTATCCCACTTTCAAATCAGGTGATCCCAGTTTTCCTGTTTGGGAATATGACAACTTCTTTGTCATTCTAATCAAACCAGGATGAATCGTGATGTGAAATGTTGTCTTTGGATACATAAAGTAGTGGAGAATCACCAGGAAGTTGAATAAATCTCATAGGAGTTAGGATGAAGAAGTTATCCCACTTTCAAATCAGGTGATCCCAGTTTTCCTGTTTGGGAATATGACTACTTCTTTGTCATTCTAATCAAACCAAGATGAATCGCGATGTGAGAAGCTGGATTTGGATACATAAAGTAGTGGAGAATCACCAGGAAGTTGAATAAATCTCATAGGAGTTAGGATGAAGAAGTTATCCCACTTTCAAATCAGGTGATCCCAGTTTTTCTGTTTGGGAATATGACAACTTCTTTGTCATTCTAATCAAACCAGGATGAATCACGATGTGAGAAGCTGTATTTGGATACATAAAGTAGTGTAGAATCACCAGGAAGTTGAATAAATCTCATAGGAGTTAGGATGAAGAAGTTATCCCACTTTCAAATCAGGTGATCCCAGTTTTCCTGTTTGGGAATATGACTACTTCTTTGTCATTCTAATCAAACCAGGATGAATCGCGATGTGAGAAGCTGGATTTGGATACATAAAGCAGTGGAGAATCACCAGGAAGTTGAATAAATCTCATAGGAGTTAGGATGAAGAAGTTATCCCACTTTCAAATCAGGTGATCCCATTTTTCCTGTTTGGGAATATGACAACTTCTTTGTCATTCTAATCAAACCAGGATGAATCACGATGTGAGAAGCTGTATTTGGATACATAAAGTAGTGGAGAATCACCAGGAAGTTGAATAAATCTCATAGGAGTTAGGATGAAGAAGTTATCCCACTTTCAAATCAGGTGATCCCAGTTTTCCTGTTTGGGAATATGACTACTTCTTTGTCATTCTAATCAAACCAGGATGAATCGTGATGTGAAATGCTGTCTTTGGATACATAAAGCAGTGGAGAATCACCAGGAAGTTGAATAAATCTCATAGGAGTTAGGATGAAGAAGTTATCCCACTTTCAAATCAGGTGATCCCAGTTTTCCTGTTTGGGAATATGACTACTTCTTTGTCATTCTAATCAAACCAAGATGAATCGCGATGTGAGAAGCTGGATTTAGATCCATAAAGTAGTGGAGAATCACCAGGAAGTTGAATAAATCTCATAGGAGTTAGGATGAAGAAGTTATCCCACTTTCAAATCAGGTGATCCCAGTTTTCCTGTTTGGGAATATGACAACTTCTTTGTCATTCTAATCAAACCAGGATGAATCGCGATGTGAGAAGCTGTATTTGGATACATAAAGTAGTGGAGAATCACCAACTAAATCTCATAGGAGTTAGGATGAAGAAGTTATCCCACTTTCAAATCAGGTGATCCAAGTTTTTCTGTCTGGGAATATGACAACTTCTTTGTCATTCTAATCAAACCAGGATGAATCACGATGTGAGATGTGTATTTGGATACATAAAGTAGTGGAGAATCACCAGGAAGTTGAATAAATCTCATAGGAGTTAGGATGAAGAAGTTATCCCACTTTCAAATCAGGTGATCCCAGTTTTCCTGTTTGGGAATATGACAACTTCTTTGTCATTCTAATCAAACCAGGATGAATCGTGATGTGAAATGTTGTCTTTGGATACATAAACCAGTGGAGAATCACCAGGAAGTTGAATAAATCTCATAGGAGTTAGGATGAAGAAGTTATCCCACTTTCAAATCAGGTGATCCCAGTTTTCCTGTTTGGGAATATGACTACTTCTTTGTCATTCTAATCAAACCAAGATGAATCGCGATGTGAGAAGCTGGATTTGGATCCATAAAGTAGTGGAGAATCACCAGGAAGTTGAATAAATCTCATAGGAGTTAGGATGAAGAAGTTATCCCACTTTCAAATCAGGTGATCCCAGTTTTTCTGTTTGGGAATATGACAACTTCTTTGTCATTCTAATCAAACCAGGATGAATCACGATGTGAGAAGCTGTATTTGGATACATAAAGTAGTGTAGAATCACCAGGAAGTTGAATAAATCTCATAGGAGTTAGGATGAAGAAGTTATCCCACTTTCAAATCAGGTGATCCCAGTTTTCCTGTTTGGGAATATGACTACTTCTTTGTCATTCTAATCAAACCAGGATGAATCGTGATGTGAAATGCTGTCTTTGGATACATAAAGCAGTGAAGAATCACCAGGAAGTTGAATAAATCTCATAGGAGTTAGGATGAAGAAGTTATCCCACTTTCAAATCAGGTGATCCCAGTTTTCCTGTTTGGAATATGACTACTTCTTTGTCATTCTAATCAACCCAGATGAATCGCGATGTGAGAAGCTGGATTTGGATCCATAAAGTAGTGGAGAATCACCAGGAAATTGAATAAATCTCATAGGAGTTAGGATGAAGAAGTTATCCCACTTTCAAATCAGGTGATCCCAGTTTTCCTGTTTGGGAATATGACAACTTCTTGGTCATTCTAATCAAACCAGGATGAATCGCGATGTGAGAAGCTGTATTTGGATACATAAAGTAGTGGAGAATCACCAAATAAATCTCATAGGAGTTAGGATGAAGAAGTTATCCCACTTTCAAATCAGGTGATCCCAGTTTTTCTGTTTGGGAATATGACACTTCTTTGTCATTCTAATCAAACCAGGATGAATCGCGATGTGAGAAGCTGTATTTGGATACATAAAGTAGTGGAGAATCACCAGGAAGTTGAATAAATCTCATAGGAGTTAGGATGAAGAAGTTATCCCACTTTCAAATCAGGTGATCCCAGTTTTCCTGTTTGGGAATATGACAACTTCTTTGTCATTCTAATCAAACCAGGATGAATCGTGATGTGAAATGCTGTCTTTGGATACATAACCAGTGGAGAATCACCAGGAAGTTGAATAAATCTCATAGGAGTTAGGATAAGAAGTTATCCCACTTTCAAATCAGGTGATCCCAGTTTTCCTGTTTGGGAATATGACTACTTCTTTGTCATTCTAATCAAACCAAGATGAATCGCGATGTGAGAAGCTGGATTTGGATCCATAAAGTAGTGGAGAATCACCAGGAAATTGAATAAATCTCATAGGAGTTAGGATGAAGAAGTTATCCCACTTTCAAATCAGGTGATCCCAGTTTTCCTGTTTGGGAATATGACAACTTCTTTGTCATTCTAATCAAACCAGGATGAATCGTGATGTGAAATGTTGTCTTTGGATACATAAAGTAGTGGAGAATCACCAGGAAGTTGAATAAATCTCATAGGAGTTAGGATGAAGAAGTTATCCCACTTTCAAATCAGGTGATCCCAGTTTTCCTGTTTGGGAATATGACTACTTCTTTGTCATTCTAATCAAACCAGGATGAATCGCGATGTGAGAAGCTGGATTTGGATACATAAAGTAGTGGAGAATCACCAGGAAGTTGAATAAATCTCATAGGAGTTAGGATGAAGAAGTTATCCCACTTTCAAATCAGGTGATCCCAGTTTTTCTGTTTGGGAATATGACAACTTCTTTGTCATTCTAATCAAACCAGGATGAATCATGATGAGAAGCTGTATTTGGATACATAAAGTAGTGTAGAATCACCAGGAAGTTGAATAAATCTCATAGGAGTTAGGATGAAGAAGTTATCCCACTTTCAAATCAGGTGATCCCAGTTTTCCTGTTTGGGAATATGACTACTTCTTTGTCATTCTAATCAAACCAGGATGAATCGTGATGTGAAATGCTGTCTTTGGATACATAAAGCAGTGGAGAATCACCAGGAAGTTGAATAAATCTCATAGGAGTTAGGATGAAGAAGTTATCCCACTTTCAAATCAGGTGATCCCAGTTTTCCTGTTTGGGAATATGACTACTTCTTTGTCATTCTAATCAAACCAAGATGAATCGCGATGTGAGAAGCTGGATTTGGATACATAAAGTAGTGGAGAATCACCAGGAAATTGAATAAATCTCATAGGAGTTAGGATGAAGAAGTTATCCCACTTTCAAATCAGGTGATCCCAGTTTTCCTGTTTGGGAATATGACAACTTCTTGGTCATTCTAATCAAACCAGGATGAATCGCGATGTGAGAAGCTGTATTTGGATACATAAAGTAGTGGAGAATCACCAACTAAATCTCATAGGAGTTAGGATGAAGAAGTTATCCCACTTTCAAATCAGGTGATCCCAGTTTTTCTGTTTGGGAATATGACAACTTTTTTCATTCTAATCAAACCAGGATGAATCACGATGTGAGATGTTGTATTTGGATACATAAAGTAGTGGAGAATCACCAGGAAGTTGAATAAATCTCATAGGAGTTAGGATGAAGAAGTTATCCCACTTTCAAATCAGGTGATCCCAGTTTTCTGTTTGGGAATATGACAACTTCTTTGTCATTCTAATCAAACCAGGATGAATCGTGATGTGAAATGTTGTCTTTGGATACATAAAGTAGTGGAGAATCACCAGGAAGTTGAATAAATCTCATAGGAGTTAGGATGAAGAAGTTATCCCACTTTCAAATCAGGTGATCCCAGTTTTCCTGTTTGGGAATATGACTACTTCTTTGTCATTCTAATCAAACCAGGATGAATCGCGATGTGAGAAGCTGGATTTGGATACATAAAGTAGTGGAGAATCACCAGGAAGTTGAATAAATCTCATAGGAGTTAGGATGAAGAAGTTATCCCACTTTCAAATCAGGTGATCCCAGTTTTCCTGTTTGGGAATATGACAACTTCTTTGTCATTCTAATCAAACCAGGATGAATCGTGATGTGAAATGCTGTCTTTGGATACATAAAGTAGTGGAGAATCACCAGGAAGTTGAATAAATCTCATAGGAGTTAGGATGAAGAAGTTATCCCACTTTCAAATCAGGTGATCCCAGTTTTCCTGTTTGGGAATATGACTACTTCTTTGTCATTCTAATCAAACCAGGATGAATCGCGATGTGAGAAGCTGGATTTGATCATAAAGTAGTGGAGAATCACCAGGAAGTTGAATAAATCTCATAGGAGTTAGGATGAAGAAGTTATCCCACTTTCAAATCAGGTGATCCCAGTTTTTCCTGTTTGGGAATATGACAACTTCTTTGTCATTCTAATCAAACCAGGATGAATCGTGATCTGAGAAGCTGTATTTGGATACATAAAGTAGTGGAGAATCACCAGGAAGTTGAATAAATCTCATAGGAGTTAGGATGAAGAAGTTATCCCACTTTCAAATCAGGTGATCCCAGTTTTCCTGTTTGGGAATATGACTACTTCTTTGTCATTCTAATCAAACCAGGATGAATCGCGATGTGAGAAGCTGGATTTGGATACATAAAGTAGTGGAGAATCACCAGGAAGTTGAATAAATCTCATAGGAGTTAGGATGAAGAAGTTATCCCACTTTCAAATCAGGTGATCCCATTTTTCCTGTTTGGGAATATGACAACTTCTTCGTCACTTCGTCATTCTAATCAAACCAGGATGAATCACGATGTGAGAAGCTGTATTTGGATACATAAAGTAGTGTAGAATCACCAGGAAGTTGAATAAATCTCATAGGAGTTAGGATGAAGAAGTTATCCCACTTTCAAATCAGGTGATCCCAGTTTTCCTGTTTGGGAATATGACTACTTCTTTGTCATTCTAATCAAACCAGGATGAATCGTGATGTGAAATGCTGTCTTTGGATACATAAAGCAGTGGAGAATCACCAGGAAGTTGAATAAATCTCATAGGAGTTAGGATGAAGAAGTTATCCCACTTTCAAATCAGGTGATCCCAGTTTTCCTGTTTGGGAATATGACAACTTCTTTGTCATTCTAATCAAACCAAGATGAATCGCGATGTGAGAAGCTGGATTTGGATACATAAAGTAGTGGAGAATCACCAGGAAGTTGAATAAATCTCATAGGAGTTAGGATGAAGAAGTTATCCCACTTTCAAATCAGGTGATCCCAGTTTTCCTGTTTGGGAATATGACAACTTCTTGTCATTCTAATCAAACCAGGATGAATCGCGATGTGAGAAGCTGTATTTGGATACATAAAGTAGTGGAGAATCACCAACTAAATCTCATAGGAGTTAGGATGAAGAAGTTATCCCACTTTCAAATCAGGTGATCCCAGTTTTTCTGTTTGGGAATATGACAACTTTTTGTCATTCTAATCAAACCAGGATGAATCACGATGTGAGAAGTTGTATTTGGATACATAAAGTAGTGTAGAATCACCAGGAAGTTGAATAAATCTCATAGGAGTTAGGATGAAGAAGTTATCCCACTTTCAAATCAGGTGATCCCAGTTTCCTGTTTGGGAATATGACAACTTCTTTGTCATTCTAATCAAACCAGGATGAATCGTGATGTGAAATGTTGTCTTTGGATACATAAACCAGTGGAGAATCACCAGGAAGTTGAATAAATCTCATAGGAGTTAGGATTAAGAAGTTATCCCACTTTCAAATCAGGTGATCCCAGTTTTCCTGTTTGGGAATATGACTACTTCTTTGTCATTCTAATCAAACCAAGATGAATCGCGATGTGAGAAGCTGGATTTGGATCCATAAAGTAGTGGAGAATCACCAGGAATTGAATAAATCTCATAGGAGTTAGGATGAAGAAGTTATCCCACTTTCAAATCAGGTGATCCCAGTTTTCCTGTTTGGGAATATGACAACTTCTTTGTCATTCTAATCAAACCAGGATGAATCGTGATGTGAAATGCTGTCTTTGGATACATAAACAGTGGAGAATCACCAGGAAGTTGAATAAATCTCATAGGAGTTAGGATGAAGAAGTTATCCCACTTTCAAATCAGGTGATCCCAGTTTTCCTGTTTGGGAATATGACTACTTCTTTGTCATTCTAATCAAACCAAGATGAATCGCGATGTGAGAAGCTGGATTTAGATACATAAAGTAGTGGAGAATCACCAGGAAGTTGAATAAATCTCATAGGAGTTAGGATGAAGAAGTTATCCCACTTTCAAATCAGGTGATCCCAGTTTTCCTGTTTGGGAATATGACAACTTCTTTGTCATTCTAATCAAACCAGGATGAATCACGATATGAGAAGCTGTATTTGGATACATAAAGTAGTGAGAATCACCAGGAAGTTGAATAAATCTCATAGGAGTTAGGATGAAGAAGTTATCCCAATTTCAAATCAGGTGATCCCAGTTTCCTGTTTGGGAATATGACTACTTCTTTGTCATTCTAATCAAACCAGGATGAATCGCGATGTGAGAAGCTGGATTTGGATACATAAAGCAGTGGAGAATCACCAGGAAGTTGAATAAATCTCATAGGAGTTAGGATGAAGAAGTTATCCCACTTTCAAATCAGGTGATCCCATTTTTCCTGTTTGGGAATATGAAAACTTCTTTGTCATTCTAATCAAACCGGTGAATCACGATGTGAGAAGCTGTATTTGGATACATAAAGTAGTGTAGAATCACCAGGAAGTTGAATAAATCTCATAGGAGTTAGGATGAAGAGTACCCACTTTCAAATCAGGTGATCCCAGTTTTCCTGTTTGGGAATATGACTACTTCTTGTCATTCTAATCAAACCAGATGATCACGATGTGAGAAGCTGGATTTGGATACATAAAGTAGTGGAGAATCACCAGGAAGTTGAATAAATCTCATAGGAGTTAGGATGAAGAAGTTATCCCACTTTCAATCAGTGGTGATCCCAGTTTTTCCTGTTTGGGAATATGACAACTTCTTTGTCATTCTAATCAAACCAGGATGAATCGCGATGTGAAACTGTCTTTGGATACATAAAGTAGTGGAGAATCACCAGAGAAGTTGAATAAATCTCATAGGAGTTAGGATGAAGAAGTTATCCCACTTTCAAATCAGGTGATCCCAGTTTTCCTGTTTGGAATATGACTACTTCTTTGTCATTCTAATCAAACCAAGATGAATCGCGATGTGAAGAAGCTGGATTTGGATACATAAAGTAGTGGAGAATCACCAGGAATTGAATAAATCTCATAGGAGTTAGGATGAAGAAGTTATCCCACTTTCAAATCAGGGCTCCCAGTTTTCCTGTTTGGGAATATGACAACTTCTTTGTCATTCAATCAAACCAGGATGAATCGCGATCTGAGAAGCTGTATTTGGATACATAAAGTAGTGGAGATTACCAACAAATCTCATAGGAGTTAGGATGAAGAAGTTATCCCACTTTCAAATCAGGTGATCCCAGTTTTCCTGTTTGGGAATATGACAACTTCTTTGTCATTCTAATCAAACCAGGATGAATCACGATGTGAGATGTTGTATTTGGATACATAAAGTAGTGTAGAATCACCAGGAAGTTGAATAAATCTCATAGGAGTTAGGATGAAGAAGTTATCCCACTTTCAAATCAGGTGATCCCAGTTTTCCTGTTTGGGAATATGACAACTTCTTTGTCATTCTAATCAAACCAGGATGAATCGTGATGTGAAATGTTGTTTTGGATACATAAACCAGTGGAGAATCACCAGGAAGTTGAATAAATCTCATAGGAGTTAGGATTAAAGTATCCCACTTTCAAATCAGGTGATCCCAGTTTTCCTGTTTGGGAATATGACTACTTCTCTGTCATTCTAATCAACCAAGATGAATCGCGATGTGAGAAGCTGGATTTAAATCCATAAAGTAGTGGAGAATCACCAGGAAATTGAATAAATCTCATAGGAGTTAGGATGAAGAAGTTATCCCACTTTCAAATCAGGTGATCCCAGTTTTCTTTTTTGGGAATATGACAACTTCTTTGTCATTCTAATCAAACCAGGATGAATCACGATGTGAGAAGATGTATTTTGGATACATAAAGTAGTTAGAATCACCAGGAAGTAGAATAAAATCTCATAGGAGTTAGGATGAGAAGTTAACCCAATTTCAAATTGGTGATCCCAGTTTTTACTGTTTGGGAATATGACTACTTCTTTGTCATTCTAATCAAACCAGGATGAATCACGATGTGAGAAGCTTGATTTGGATACATAAAGCAGTGGAGAATCACCAGGAAGTTGAATAAGTCTCATAGGAGTTAGGAAGAAGAAGTTACCCACTTTCAAATCAGGTGATCCCATTTTTCCTGTTTGGGACAACTTCTGTCATTCTAAACTCAAATGAGGTTTATTCAAGTTGTATTGGGATTCTAAGTAATTTAGAATCAAATACAAGCTTCTCACCATTCGAAGATTTATCCGGGTTTGATGAGAAGATCCAGTTTTCCTGTTGTCATAATCCCAAATCAGGAGGAAAAACGGGATCCACCTGATTTGAAAATGGGATAATTTCTTCATCCTAATCACTACGAATTATTCAATTCCTGGTGATTATCCACTTCTTTTATGTAT